>NW_025421912.1:0-127073 GCF_011764305.1 Mustela putorius furo
GGAATAAAAGAAAAACAAACAAACAAGCAAAGGGGAAAAATAATAAGACATAGAAAGAGAAACAAAGCAAGAAACAGACATTTTCATTATGGAGAGCAAACTGATGGTTACTTGAGGGGATCTGAAAGGAGTGATGGATTAAATAAGTGATGGGGGGTTAATTAGAGCACTTGTCATGATGAGCACTGAGTGCTATATGTTATATTGTACACATGAAACTAATACAACCATATATGTTAACTAACTGGATTTCAAATAAAAACTTTTTTGAAAATCCCAGTTTTTTAGCTCACATTCTGGCTTACAAAATGGATTTAGTCAGGAATTGGAGATTAGTTAATGAACAAATAAGGGGTGAACAGGCAGTTGTTAGATAAAATTACTATCCTTTCTGGCATTATCTTATACCTTTTATCTAGAATTATTTTTTAGCACTTTTAGACTCTTCCTATTTTATTTTGAGTCATTAAACAAAAATTTCCTCAAAGGACCTTAGACTCCATCCAATTTGAGCAACAGTGTGAGAGAGGAAATGGTGTCCAGGAGGAAAAAAAAAAAAAAGATGAAACTACTTTTGTTTACTAGTGAATGCATAGTTCTTCCACAGAAGAAGCTCTAAATGGTCATGGCTCCAGCTTTATATGTGTTCAGTCATATGTTCAGAAGTAGGTAACACTATCAAAAAATATAAAGCATCTGAGATTATTTTCCCTTCTTTGAAAGCTGGTGTATGAGTCTGCCGTGGTTTCTTGGGTGTTGATAGAAGACGCAGACTCATGGTTCAGAAATAATATAGTTTATTATTCACAGCAATAGAGGTAGCCAGAATATTAACAGTATTTGTGTGTGTGTGTGTGTTTGTGTGTGTGTGTGTAGGGGTGGGAGTTATATATCAGTTCTGAGCCTCAGTTCCCACAAGAAGAATCAAAACAGAGGCAGATAATATTTGCAAACACAACAGGTTAAGTTAAAAAAAAAAGATACTATTTCTGTCTTCCAAGTCTATTCAATACAACCATCTTCAAAGGATGGTCTAGAACAAATAATAAATGCAGAAATGTAAGCAACCAATTGAAAAGTGTCTCCCAAGAAACACACTTTGAGAGTCTTCATTTGACAAAAATACTATAGGATATTACATGGATCAGGTGCATTGAATACTGGAAGGTTAAAATTACAAGGGACCAAATATTTGTAAGCAGTTCTGGCATCCAGTAGAGTTCAAATAGGTTTTATAAGATTGAGGAAAGAAGCCATCAAAACCTGGGCCCAGGGGCGCCTGGGTAGCTCAGTGGGTTAAGCCTCAGCCTTCAGCTCAGGCCATGATCTCAGGGTCCTGGGATCGAGCTCTGCATCAGGCTCTCTGTTCAGCAGGGAGCCTGCTTCCCCCCATCTCTCTCTGCCTCTCTGCCTACTTGTGGTCTCTGTCTGTCAAATAAATAAATAAAATCTTAAAACAAAACAAAACAAAACAAAAAACCTGGGCCCAATTTTCCCAAAAGTATGATTCTGATTCTAGTCTCTATGATGTTATCCCTTGAAGACAATGTCTCTAATTGAGTTGAATTAGTTTACTAAAGAGCATAACCCCATTTGTTGTAGGAGATGAACAATATGCAAGAGGCAAAATGCCACATGGAAGCCACCTGGTCTTCAGTGGAATATAGAATCAGTTCCTTTGGGATGAATTTTTTCCACATTTGACTTCCCACTTAAGGGAAAATAAGAGTGCCTTCTAATAGATTTCAAATAGGAAATGACAACGGAAGCTTATACAAGATTAGAAATTGGGAAATTTCATTTAGATGAGCAATAATTTCAAAGTCATCTTCTTAATATTACAGACTCTTCACATAATCATAATTTTATTTTGGTATTATATGGTAATTTCAAATATATTAAATGTAAAGAATTTACCTCTGTAATTATAGCGAGTGTGGTCGTAGTTTAATGGCAACAAACTTCAATTTAGAAGTATGGTTTACCAATTATTAATACATTTGGAAATGGTGTGTCATCTTCACTCCACTTGTCTCACTAAAACAATGAGCCAAAAAAAGTAGGTCCAAGCTGTTTACTATAGTCAAAATGGGTTGCTTTTGCACTTGGTAAAGAAGCAGTCATATTCTGGAAGAAGAAACTGAGGCTATTAATATTTTCAACTTATTTTCAGAAAAGGAAAGAAAGGATAATCTAAGCTAAAGCCAAAATCTTACACAAGGTGGCAGGAGAATGATCTTTACCCAGATAAAGGGTTTTTCAACTTAGCCATGTTAGGAGGAAGAAGAGATGAGACATTGTGGACTTGAGTAACGTTTGTACACTGTTCAAAAAGTTTTCAAAATAATGTGTATTATTTTTCTTCTTTTAGTTGAGACAGAAAAAACAAACAAACAAACAAAAAACCACTAATGAGCTTACTCTTAAAAGGAGGTAAACAAGAAACTAGCAAAGATTGAGTGTTAGGTATTGTCCCCCTCTTTTTTTTTTAAATTATGTTATGTTAGTTACCATACAATACATCATTAGTTTTTGAAGTAGTGTTCCATGATTCATTGTTTGTGTAAAACACCCAGTGCCCCATGCAATATGTGCCCTCCTCAATACCCATCACCAGGCTCACCCATCCCCACATCCTTCTCATCTTTAAAACCCTCAGTTTGTTTCTTGGAGTCCATAGTTTTTCATGTTTCATTTCCCCCTCCAATCCCCCCACTTCATTTTTCCTTTCCTTCTCCTAATGTCCTCCATGCTATTCCTTAGGTTCCACAAATAAGTGAAACCATATGATGATTGACTTTCTCTGCTTGACTTATTTCACTTAACATAACATCTCCTCCAGTCCCATCCATGTTGATGCAAAAGTTGGGTATTCCTCCTTTCTGATGGCTGAGTGATATTCCATTGTATCCATAGATCACATCTTCTTTATCCGTTTGTCTGTTGAAGGGGATCTTGGCTCTTTCAACAGAATGGCTATTGTGGACATTGCTGCTATGAACACTGGGGTGCATATGGCCCTTCTTTCCAGTAAAATAGTGCTAGCCTATGACCCAGCGATTGCACTACTGAGTATTGACCTCCAAGATACAGATGTAGTGAAAAGTATTAGTTATTGTTAAAGCACAAATGCAGGGGATAGAAGTTATGGTACAGAAGAGGGAAGGGCAACCATATGGCAGAGTAAAATAAAGTAGCTCAGGAAGAAATTAGTCATATCCAGATATTGTAAGGCATGGGGGGTTGGCAGGGAGAGCATGAGAAATCATGAGAGAAGAGAGAGAAAATGGACCAGGCAGGAGAGGTTTATAACATTTTAACATCTAAGGTAAGCATATGCAAAGCAGAATAGGGAAAGAAATAAAAGTTTTTATAAGACTCAATACATAAGGAATAACGTGGAGGACACTGGGAGATGGAGAGAAGTGTGCTGGGGGAAATCGGAGGGAGAGACAAACCATGAGAGACTGTGCACTCTGAGAAACAAACTGAGGGTTTTGAAGAGGAGGGTGGCAGGTTGTTGGGTGAGCCCAGTGGTGGGTATTAAGGAGGGAATTTATTACATGAAGCACTGGGTGTGGTGCATAAACAATGAATTTGGGATCACTGAATAAATTAAAAGAAAAAAAAAGACTGACTACAGACATGGACCTCAGTGTAACACAGATATGGAACTCACTGGAATACCAGCCACTTCCCACCGACACACGCAGACTATGATAATAATAAATAATAATGCAATTAAGAAAATTACCTGAAAAATAATTTTTCCTCTTTTTTATTTTTATGATTATTATTTTTATTTTATTTTTAAAGTTTTTATTTAAATTCCAGTTAGTTAAAATAAGGTGAATATTAGTTTCAGGTGTACAATATAGTGATCAACACTGCCATACAATGGCTTAAATAAAAAAATGAAAAAAAAAATTTTTTAAGATTTTATTTTTAAAAACCTCTACACCCAAGGTGGATTTCAAACGTACAACCCCAAGATCAAGAGTTACATATTTTACTGACTGATCACAGCCAGGCATCCCAACAAATAAAAATTTTATAAAATTGTTGAGTTTGGGGCGCCTGGTTGGCTCAGTGGGTTAAGGCGCTGCCTTCGGCTCAGGTCATGATATCAGGGTCCTGGGATCGAGTCCCGATGGGGCTCTCTGCTTGGCAGGGAGCCTGCTTCCTCCTCTCTCTCTCTTTCTGCCTGCCTCTCCATCTACTTGTGATTTCACTCTGTCAAATAAATAAATAAAATCTTTAAAAAAAATTGTTAAGTTTGTGGGAGTCTCATTTGCTCAGTCAGTTAAGTGTATGCCTTTGGCTCTGATCATGATCTCAAGATTCCTGGGATCGAGCCCCATATTGCTCATGCTCTCTCTCTCTCTCTCTGGCTTTTGCTCTTAAATAAATAAATAAAATATTTTTTTTAAAAATTGTTGCGTTTATTTAACTAGTTTTAAACTAGTAGACAGAGATGAAGATAAAGTATGATGTCATGGCAGGGAAAAATACAACTTACACGTTTTAAAAACAAAATGCGCAATGCAAGTTACATCACTTCTTTTATCACCACACTGGGACTTTCCCTACTGAGTTGTTGTAATGTAAGGACCTATTTTATATTTTTATATTTTAGCAAGAGGCTTTCATTGAGGTTAACATTTAAACTGTCCTTGCTCCCCTTCCCCCAGGGGATTCACTTAAAAACAAGTCCTGGAAATCAGCTCCAGGTAACAAAGCCCATATACAAGGGTGGGTCAGGCCAGGTGGAGACATCAATCAGCGGGAGGGGGGGCGGTGTTTGCATATTGTCTCCCTAGATACTAAGGAGTTTGCCCCACTCCTCCACCCTTTGGGAACCATTTTGGCACCAATCCTAATCAAGGTGTAATAGGCTAAGTCAAATGTCTATACTAGGGTAAATTGAATCTCAATTGGTCACCTAGCCTCACTGTGGAGTTTCCTGTGTGTGTTAAAATCTCATTGGTCACCTGTGCGTGGCCAGGCCTGACTGCATGGCCTTTGCCCTTAAAAGCTAGACTGTGAAACAGCGAAGGGTTGCTTTCTCTCATAAGAGGTGTGGCCCGGAACGTTCGGTTAGATTCTTGATGCTTGGCATGAAATAAAGCTTTGCTTGACCTTCGCTTTACATCAGTCTCGCTCCTTTAATCATAGACCCATTATTGGGGCATAACAGTATTAATCTTATAGTTATAAGTCCACAATGCATCCATCATCCATTCTACCCCTTAACATTCCCCTTTGGACAGACCCATGATCTAGAACAAGCCTTATTTTATAGTGCCTTGTAGGAGATTTTTGCTGCTGCCTAAATTGCCTACTTTCCTCTCACCATTACCACGGAAATTGGGTCCACTGAAACAAAGGGGTAGTGTAAGAAATTAACAACTTCCATAAATCTCTTTAAATAATAAAGTATAAGATAGTGATACCTTTTTGCCACATAACCAATTCTTGCAAGAATAAGGTCATATAAGAGAATTTACAACACATGCTAGCATTATCCTACTGGACCCAGATCATTTGTATGTTTCTCTGTCTCTGAGAAATGTAGCTATTTACATGACTGAAACCTACAAATTGTTTGATATGACTACTAATATCACCTACATTATTTGAAAGCCTGTTTAAGGCTTCTGAAATACATAGGTTTTGTAAACACTTATGAAGCATCTTGTATATATCAAACACTTTAAAAATCTCTGCTTTAAAAACAAAACAAAAAAACTCTACCTCAATGGAACTTTGATTCTGAAAAAGATACAGGCAATATACATGGCAACAGATAGAATAATTACATATTTGATTATATACTCCGAGGATGTCACAGTAAATTGATATGAAAATGATTAGAAGGATCTGGATTTCTTGTCAAAAATTTTGCCTTAAAAAGAAATTGATATTTAAGGAAAGTTGTTACTGAAAGAGGTCCTGTGTCAACCAAAAATGTTAAACCATGATCTGACTAAATTTTCCAGTTGTGATCATTGCTTTGTTTAGCTGTCTTATATTAAGACTGAATTTAGTCATTCAGTCTCAGATTTCAGTAAGTCTTTTTTTTAATGATTTTATTTATTTATTAGAGAGAGAGAGGGAGGGGCAGAGGGAGAGGAAGAACCAGACTCCTTGCTGAGCAGGCAGCTGATGCAGGACTGGATCCTTGTACCCTGGCATCATCGCCTAAGCTGAAGGAAGACACTTAACCAACTGAGCCACCCAGGCACTCTAGACTGTAAACTTCTTAAAGGTAAAAACGTTTATTCTTCTAGTAGTTCCACAGACATTTCTAACATCCATAAGAAAGCATGTACTGATGTAAAATGCCAGCAAATCAAATTATTTAAAAAAGGAAGAAAGAAAGAAAAGATATATCTGGATAAAGAGAAAAACAGAAAATCTAGTAATACATTGAATTATTAGAGCAACGAGTGGAGGAAGAGAAAATAAATATGAAATAGAGATTTCCACTAAAAGAAAAAAATTGAATAAGGCAGGAGATTTAGAAAATTATTATGACAGACTTGAGAAAAAAATAAAATAGGAATTTTTAGAAAATAGCAATGAATGAAGAGGTAAATTGTTCCTACCTCTATAATATTAGCTGTTTGTTGTTGTTGTTGTTGCTAATTTTCCTATTTAATCTAATAAACAAAGAAAGGTTTCATTTAGGGATAAGCTTTCTATATATATATTTTTTTTCCATTTAGGGATAAGGTATATATATATATATATAAATTTTCATTGTTAGAAAATGTGTCACAGAAAGTGTTTAAACTTTAAGATACAGATGCAACATGTAACGAACTACATTGTTTGAACGTCTAATTTGTAAATGCTGTTAGAGGAATCTTGGTGGAAATGTCCTTATGTGGTTGTGTTTCTGGAACTAAGTATATTTATTAATAAGGAATAGTTTAAAATTATGAAATGACCAGGAGTGGACAATTTTCCTAATCCTATCAGCTCTTTGCAGCTCTTTTATTAGCCCCCTTCAGGAATATCAGCTTTATTTATCTAATTAAATTTTATATTAATGTGCTTTTGACTTTTGGCCTTTCTCTTCCTTCTGTTCTTTTTTTTCCCCTAAATACATGTTTCTGTTAACAGCTACTATCAATTCTTCGATATGAATTCTCAGCATCAATTTACTAACTCCAGAGATGAAGCAGCATCAATATTTAGAAGCTAGAATACAAAGCCTTGGGCATCTGGATGGCTCAGTAAGTTAAGCATCTGCCTTCGACACAGGTGGTGATCCCAGGGTCGTGGGATGGAACCCCAGCTTGAACTTTCTGCTCAGTTGGGAGCCTACTTCTCCCTCTCCCTCTGCCTGCAGCTCCCTTACTTGCGTTCTCCCTCTCTTTGTCAATTAAATAAAATAAAGTAAAATAAAATAATGTAAATAATACATTTATTTATTTATTAAAATGCAATTATTACACAATACATAATGTATAGCATAATTATAATTATGATTAAATAATTTATTACTTATATTAAATATGTCGATTTAATTAAATAAATATTTTTTAGAATTTAAAATATTTCCAATTTAGATTTTTAAATATTAAATCATTAATTTAATAAATAAATATCTAAACATCATTAAATAATATAATTTATTTAATAAAATGAATAAAATAATGCTGTCATTATCTGAGCATGTATTTTTAAATAGTCTAAAAAAACCATCTAATAAAGTCTAAATACATTGAGTTCAGATATTTATACAAGTTAACCCAGACACTCAACCCACAGACAGTTTCAAAACATTTGTTTTTATCTACTACTCAAAATATGATTGTAATGTATTTATTTATAACTTTGACATAGCAAGGAAACTTGGAGGAAAAGCAGACATTTGCTTTTAATATTTGAAAATTATTTTGTTGATTTAAAAGAAATAAAAACCTTAACACATGAGCATTTCTTCTTAAATAACACTGTGAAGTTTCTGAGTCGCATTCTATTAAAAGTGCTGATAAAATGGCCTCAGTTACTCATTTAAATTATCAGCTGAATGGGTAAGAAATGAAATAGAGAGCTTTTTAATTATTTATGAATGTATTGCTTGTGGATGGAGTGCCACATAGAGTTACCTCTCTTTTTGGCTTTGTTTTGTGAGCAGCAGTGGAATCTATGAATGAGATTAAACATAAGGACATTCACAGAAATTCTTAATGAACTTCTGGGGAAGGGCAATAAGTGCAAGGAAAAACTGCAGCAAGACTAATTACAAATTGCAAGTGGTCATCGCTTAATTATAGAAGCTTTTAAGTTCAAGTAATATATCTTTTTTATGAGCCTATCATATTGTATTAATTACCACAAACGGCACTCTTGAACACTTATCTTTTCACATATTTCTTATTCTTAGTACTTGAAATTACCCTTATGATTGATCAGTAAATGGATTTTACTGACAATGCATTTATTTACATAAATAAATAATGCTGTTTATATATATAAAAACAATTGAATCTGTGTATGTGTTCAATGAATTTTTTTTTCAAATTAACATCTTAATTCTACCACATTGGTTACAAATAGATATAGACTTTATAGATTCATCAAATACATTATTCTCAAATTTATATCTCCTTTGTGAAGTAAATGAAACTGTATATATTAAATATAATCCTATCACATGTAACAGTTACTAGTGCATTCCAGGACATACATAGGTCAGGTCCTACTCAAGGCATCACGGATAACTGGATTTAACTTTCTATCCTAGGAGTCTTCTGTATATTTCTGTGGCTTTTATACTACAATCAGGAGGAAGAATTCTTTTGCTAAAAGCTTCCAAATCACTATGTGAGTAGATTATTTGTAGACTAGTGATATAATATTATAGTTTAATATGTAAAGCATGATAAAATAAAATGCTATTGCCATATTTAATTTGTTCAGTAAAGCATTCATTTAGTTATCAAGCATTCATTTGCTTTTTTTAAAGATTTTATTTATTTATTTGACAGACAGAGATCACAGGTAGACAGAGAGGCAGGCAGAGAGAAAGGAAGGGAAGCAGGGTCCCTGCTGAGCAGAGAGCCTGATGTGAGGCTCTATCCCAGGACTCTGGGATCATGACCTGAGCAGAAGGCAGAGGCTTTAACGCACTGAGCCACCCAAGAGCCCCAAGCATTCATTTTCTTTATACAGAAGAGATAGAACAATATTATATAGTATAAAATACAGTAAATAATCTAGAAACCTTGATCATTTTGTTTTGGCAATTTTAGAACATAAAATTAGCTAAAGCTCAAGTGCAAGTTATATTTGTATCATAGGAGGAAAAGTCAATTAAAAGTTTGTTTATTACCATAGTTTAACACTTCAACAAAATGATAACGAGTCAAAAATTAATGAATATAGGAAGTATACAATATAAACAATGATCTTGAGTGTATGTGACTCACTGTAGGTATTGATAGGCTAGAAATCAAAGGGAAAGTATCTATAGGGTTTGTTCAGTTCCATGCTCATCAGATTAATAGGCTTTCTCATATTGCTTCCTTCACCACATTAATTTGTCTAATGAAGTTTTCAAGAGTTAAAGACAGTGATAGGTTCATGGCTGGAGAGAAGGTACAGAATCTAAGATTGTTCAGCAGTGCTTATTATTTAAGAGAAAGACAGCATGGGAGGTGAGGGGTGGAAGGAAAGGGATAAGAAGAGAGAATCTTAACCAACCTCCTTGCCCAGCACAGAGCCTTATAGGGGCTTCATCTCATCGCCCTGAGATAACAACCTGAGCTGAAATCAAGAGTCATATGCTTATCTAATTGAGTCACCCAAGTGCACCATTTTTTTTCCTGTATCTTTATTTTCATCTCTTTCTGTAACTGAGTTTCCATTCAAAATCAGGACTTGCATACACAACCTAAATAATTATTTTGGGACTTGATCACGTGGAAGAGGAGAGAATGAGAAGAGCTAAGTGGTCCAGGAGAAACATATATGAGTTCAGACTGAGTGGATTATGATTGCGGACAACTGAGCATCAATCCTAATGCACAGAATACATCTCAGAATTATTTTCCTGAAACAAGAAAGAATCTGTTTAACCCACTAGCTTCTGCATCCTATCCACAGTGGTTAAAATTCATCCCAGAAGTAATTAATGTCCCTGACTTTTCTATTACTGGGCATGACCCTTAGGGCAGGAATTTCAAAGTAACAATGTTGACTACTACTCCCTTTTCTTGATTTTTTTTTAAAAAGAAGCAAAGCATCTCTTCAGAGTTGTAGTTTAAAGCCAAGAACATGCAGAATTGGGAGAAAAAAATAGTTAAATTTGGAGACTTGCAGAGGTAGAATCAGAGTAGTGAAAGCCATTACAGTAACGGAACTAACAGAGGTCAGTCTTTGGTGAATCACAGAAATAGGTGGAGTTGTCAAACAAAGGAATCTTTGTTTACAACATACAAGGAGATCACAGTGAATAAGTTCCAAAGCCTTGACTGTTTGAACAGGAGAGAGATTTTTATTTAGTATTTAAGATGAATACTCAGAAGGGATAGTTTTATTATCCCGTGTATGGATGGTCATAAGGTTGTGGATGCATGCACATCCACATATGTATTTGTGAAATATATATTGCATGTTCACCTGAATGAAGCTTGTATTCCACCGAGGGCAGAAACTTCAACGTTAGAATAAAGCAGAGGTAACTGTTGGACAATTGAAAGGGACTCTGCAGGCTTCAAGAGCAGATATAAACTAGATGGGGTCTTGGGCTCATTTTCTGGGACAAGTAATGCAAGGCCTTGATTACTTTTGAAATAGCACTAGGAGTTTTACCACTGATTTATTGTCTCAATAGCTTAGGCTATTTCCTGGTCTGGTGGTGACTGTTAGTTTTCCCATTGCCTTGTTCCCTCAAAATCCTTAACTAGTGAGGTTTTTGCATTTCTTTGTAAGAACCTCCCAGGGAGTTTTGGAAGAAGTGTGCTTGGGCAAGTACACAGGTGGGGTATAGATCATTGAAAATAGCTGGGGACAAAAAATGACTTTTCTTATGTCAGGAAAACTATATCTCATCTTTAATTTTCTGGGAACCTCTAACTCTTTCTGCTGATGTTACCAGCAGGCATCTGAGATATTACTGATTGTTCTCTTGAACCTAAGGAAAAGGAAATGTAGAAAGCAAAAGACAAAACTTTAAAATCTATCCTGCAACTCATCAATTCACTGCAGCCACCTCTCTGTCTTTCCCTTTCTCTTTTTCTCTCTTTCTCTTTCTCTCTCACATACGCACAACACACGCAAATCAACTTAAAACAATTTTTAATTTTCCCTATTATATTTTAATATACTTGAGGCATGATCATTTTCTTAGTAAATACAAGAAAAAAAATCTAGGAATCCATCATTCTGTGTGATTAAAGTATTGAGGAATTTACTTCCAATAACACTTATAAAAACATATTTTATTTAAGTAATATTATATAATCAGGTGCCTTCATTTTTCTTATTCTCCAACTAGTATTATATGGCAATTAATATTTTGTCAATCAATATTCCCCTATATCTGAATGTGTGGGCATTGAGAGATGAGTTAGAGGCAAGGATGGTGAACACTCCCAACAACTGCAGACTACATATATCTTAAGCCATGATTTTCTTTGCAAAAGTCAACATTGATAATGTTCTAGTCATACCTCCGTGTACCAGGATAGAAGGAGCATATTTCTTGAAAGACACAGCTATCAAAGCTCCATTGAGAAACCGAAAAGATGGAGAAGGGATTTGCAAATTATATATCTCATAATGGACATCTACTCTGATTACTAAAAAATGAATAAAAATAAAAAACCTTACTAATAACCAGAGTATCCAATTTTACATGTGAAGGAAATAATGGAAGAGACATGTCACCAAAAGGATAAGGATGGCTTATAAGCACATGAGAAATTTCTCAAATTTAGACATTAAAGAAATACAAATTAAAATCATAATGAGACATGCTTACATATCTATTAGAATGACTAAAACTATAAAGGCTAATTGTACTTGGTCTGAGCTAGATTGGGAAGCAACAAAAAAACTAAACCATTGTTGGCATATATCATGATACCACCACTTTGGAGAATAGTTTGAAAATTTTTTTAAATGCAAAATGTGTTGCAGTTACACAAATAGCCATTTTACTTCTAGGCATTTAACCAAGAGAAACAAACCCTATGTTCATACAAGGACTTGTATATGAATTTCATAGCAGCATTATTTTTAAGAATTGAAAACAGTGGAAATGTTCATCAATGTCCATCCATAGAGCAAAGACAAATTATGATCTATTCATTAAAGAGATTACTATTCAACATCAAAATGAACTATTTACAATTGGAGATTCTCAAAGTAATGATGCTGAGAAAAGAAAAGCCAGGCAATGAATAGTATATACTGTGTGATTCCATGACTATAAAAAATCTAGAAAATACAAATTTATATATAGTCACAGTCATCAAATATATTGGTGTGATTTTAGTGCCTTCTTCTGTGCTCCCATAGCTTCCTACACTTGGATCTCCGAGCATTTGTTACACCATGTGAAAATATGAACTCTTTTTCTTTATTCTGTCTTACTAGAATAAGAATCCTTGAAATTTTATGGACATTTGAACTCTCCGTTATTAGCAGAAATTCTATCACACAGTAAGTTTCCAAATATAAAAGCCAGAGTTTTACAATGACTTCTAAGCTTTTACATGATCTAGCCACTCATTTAACCTCTGTGACCTCTTTCCCTGCTACTCTTCAGTCACTCTAGTGGCCTCCTTGCTATTCCTCAGATATGCCAGGCATGATCCAAACTTATGGCCTTCAAGATAGCCAATTCCTTTGTCTGGAGTGACCTTATTGCTGATAGTTCTGGGCAAATTCATCACCTTTCCACACCTTTGTTCAATTGTCAGCTTCATTGTAACTACCCTGATCTTCCTATTAAAAATTTTAACTCCCCATCCCCTGCCTAGCAACCTTGATTTTTCTCACCCTGATCGAATTTTTCTTTTTCCCCATTGTACTCATCATTTTTGAATGCACTATGCAATTTTTATTAAGGTTTATAGCTTTTAATTGTCTCACCCATAAAAATAAAAGTTCTACAAAGACAAGTATTTCATTTACCAGTGTAGTCTGAAGTAATATCTGCCATATAATAGGTTCAATAGACAACTGGTAAATTTCAGAATAAATTAATGTTGAGAGTATACTGAATTTCATAAGTCATTTCAATAAATTTTTCCAAAAAATAAACTACGTAAAACATACCTTAAATTTACTTTCAAAATATTTTATAGCATATAATGGACAATATAAATAAGCCTTAAAGAAACAATCATATAAATAACCATTTCATACCTACTTAAAAACTGCATAATACCACACTCCTACATCCTCTCTGAACGCTCTAAAATAACCCTTCAAAGGAAATACATTTTTAAAAATAACAGATTTTTTGGCAAATAATTAAATAAAACAAAAGTTTCATTCATCTATGTAGATCATAATAAATGTTTTTAATAAGCATGAAATTATAACTCTTAAGTGTGCTAAAATGAAACCACCTGCGAAGGGTGAGAGAACAAAAATAAACATCATTTATCCAAATAAGAGGAATTTGTTACCTTTGAATCAAAGCATGTGGATTTGTTCAAACTGGCAATAAAGGAATATGGAGACACAAACCATAGAAAGTCATATTTTAGATTTCTAAAAGACTTCGAAGTGAAGAGTATACATTCACTTCTCACTTATTGCTCCTACATATGCATGAATTTGAGAGAAAAAATAGGCCCTGTGTGTCTTAGCAACTAATGGGATATATTTTGATATTTACATGCTTACACATATTATGTGTTATAGGCTTCTCTTTTACATGCTGTAAAAAGGTTAACCCCTTTTCTGCAGAGATCTGAAAATGTGAAACAGTGCCTGAGTAGCTGAATTCATCTAATTCGAATTTCTTGCAGGTCTAAGACCTATTGTTTTTCACTTGACTGCCTCCTTTTTCATCTGTCAATTGGTTACAAATTTTGGTACTGAAAAGAATACATTGGAGCTGGTGGCTCAGTGGGTTAAAGCCTCTGCCTTCAGTTCAGGTCTTGATGTCTGGATCCTGGGATCGAGCTCCACATCGGGACATAATGTAACGACAGATAGTTTATATGGGAGCCCTTTGGGTACTCTGGTGGATGAATGTTTTTAAATTAGTTTTTCATGGACATGGGGAGTTAGAGACGAGAAGGGAGGTGGGGGAAATTGGAAGGGGAGCTGAACCATGAGAGACTATGGACTCTGAAAAACAATCTGAGGGTTTTGAAGGGGCGGGGGGTTGGGAGGTTGGGGTACCAGGTGGTGGGTATTATAGAAGGCACTGCTTGCATGGAGCACTGGGTGTGGTGCAAAAAGAATGAATACTGTTATGCTGAAAATAAATTAAAAATAAATTTAAAAATATAAGTTTTTCATAAACTGCAAAAAAATAAAAGCGCTCCCATTTATAGCGTACACTTTATGGTTCACAAAGCACGTGCCAACAATAAAAATAATGATGGGTTACTGTTACAATTCATAGAAAAGGAGGTACAGGGAAATTGAATGAAAGGGAACAACAAAGTAGGTTTATAAGTCAATCTTCCTTGTAAAAAAATTAACCTGAAAGTGCGTTTCTGCCACCTCTCTCCTGTGTGATATGATAAAGAACGACCACGATACATGAATTATAGTTCGGAGTTTTGAAAAGCATAATAGCTTTATACCAACACTTGAGCTTTTATTTATTTATTTATTTATTGCTAACAAGATAGCTCGATTTGATATGCGGTTCCTGACAACCAACCTCAGAAATAATTCCATCTTCATGAGAAGTCAGAAAGAACCACAAACCAAACCTCAAAATAGATTCAAAGAGAAAATTCCCTTTAAAAAATTTCCCTTCCTGGGGCACTGGAGTGGCTCAGTGAGTTAAAGCCTCTGCGTTTGGCTCAGGTCATGATCTTAGGGTCCTGGCATTGAGCCCCATGTCTGGCTCTCTGCTCAGTGGGGAGCCTGCTTCCACCTCTCTGTCTCTTCCTGCTCTCTGCCTACTTGTGATCTCTGTCTGTCAAATAAATAAAGAAATAAAATCTTTAAAAAAAATTTCCCTTCCTATCAGAGGCAGACCAAACCACTAACAAATTCCCCAGAAAGCTTCATCTAAAAGGTTGTACTTTCTTCAGACACCCAGCAGGACCTTGTTCTCTGGGCCTGGTATTTCTTCAATGGCCTATCCCAGAGAATAAGACACTAAACTACTGAGCAACATGGGCCTCAGAACCACAAAAGAGATGATAAGGGGCACAAAGCATGCCTCTGGTCACCAAGAGGGTATAGAACGTTTGCTGCTTTTCTGCATTTTTCAAAGCTGAGTTTTTAGCTGGAGGCCCCTCCTTTATGATAATTTGCTGATACCATATAGTAAAAGCTATTATATGATCTTTTACAAACCATTTCCTATCTTTGCATTCTCATGTGCCAAGACAGACACGGATTATTTAAAACCCTGAAGAGAGTGCTCTTGCATTTAAATTGCCTGTAACCTTCGTGTAATAGATTTATGATTGATGATAGATTTAGTTAAAATAGAACTATTTAAAATATTTACTCTCAGTAAACGATTTCAACCTATGCTCATTTAAGTAACTTGGTGCATAATCCCTTTTCTATTAAACCATAGTGCAAGGACCAATGCCGCGTTTCCGAGAGAACCCCAAGCTATTTTTCTAGAATGGCCCTATGCCTATATATCAGGCGTTCTGTTTTCACTCCCTTTGTGGAGCACCTACCCTGGAGGTCATGTAATAACCAATGAACAAAAAAACAATCAAAAAACCCAAACATCCAGGTCGAAGTGCCATCCCTGCCTGGAGAAGAGGAGACTGCTCAGACAGATCCCTGGCAGGCATCTCAGCCCAGACCTGTGCTGGGGAAGCTGGTTCCTGGCTTTGGGCGCAATCTGGAAGCCAGCAAACTGACCGAAGAGTGCAGCTGGCATATAGGACTGATGATCTTTTCCCAGCCAGGCCGCGCGAGGACACCCGCTCAGGGAGCCAGGCTAGGAGGCTGCCCAGCGCAGGAGCTGGCAATGCTCGCAGCCTGCCCTAGCTTTGCCCCTCATCCCAGCCAGTGCCAGGGCCTCAGGAGGGAGGCGGGCAGGGGCAGCGCAGAGAAGGGGCTTTGCTAATTTCCAAAGCGGGAAGTGAGCTCTCGGAGGACTCAGGAGGGAGGGGGTCCGGGGCCTGTCGGGGGCGGCCCTAAGCAGGGGCTTTGCTTATTGACAAGGCGAAAAGTGAGCTCATGGAGGATGTGGTGGAGAGTCTGGGAGGACATGGAGGGGCTGGCGGAGGAGGGGCCCGCAGCGCCAGGGTGCTGTGCTGCGGCCCAGTCGGAACTGCAGGACCCAGGGGACTCGCCGCCCATGTGATCCTGCGTGAGGCCGCGCTGTCCAGCTCCTTCTGCCTGCTGCCCCTCCCGCCCCAAGGCTTCTTGGGACCACCCTCTTTGCACAGGGAAAGTGACACCGCGCTGTGCCCTCACCTGGAGCAGAAAGCGGGGGGACGCGACCTAGGTGCGGGGAGGGGGGTTGTCCAGACCCTGCCTCCCAGGAACCCAAGGGCACCGCGACCACCCCGGAGGCTGGGCCAAACCCCAGTCAGCAGGGGGTTGGACTGGGGACTTGCCTTGCGAGGTGCCCCCCACCAGTGGGCGCACTAGCCCCCATCGTTGGGCACCCCCTCGCGCGCGTGCTGAGGACCCCCTTCCCTCCCCTGCCTTGGCCCCGCTGCTTTTGTTCTGGACTTGGGATCCCAGGTGGAAACTACTCCCTCAGACCTCCCTGGCAGCAAAGAGGGCAGGGAGGGATTCTTGGTTTTCTTCCCTGGCTCTTCCTCTCTCCCCATTCACAAGCCTTCTGGCTTCCCTTTCCTCTCCTCATTGTCAGTTTTCTTAAATGGTTTTCTTCTGCATGTTGACCCGAAGAGCTATTTCATGAATGAATATACAGGAAACTGAGTCGGAGCCCACCTGTGAGAGCCCACCTGTAGAGGCCTTTCATTAGAATGGTCTCTGGTTCTAGCCTCAGTTCAGAATACTGCATGTACCTGAGGACCGAGTCCACATGTTTCTTTCATGTCTGACTTGAATTTGAAATCCTCCTCAGACTTCAGCTTCCAGGATTTCTCCAGTCCTTGCTCTCCCAGGGTCTTGGTGGGGATCCGCCATGAGTGTTGAACCCAGGAAAGAATGAATGATATATACCCGAGATCGCTGGGGCTTTGTCTTGTTTTGCTGAGGTTGGAAAGGCTTGGGAGAGACCCCCTGTATGCAGATACAGAGCTGCATGCAATTGCTTAGATAAACGTGTTCCCCACTTAATTGCTTGGGCATTGAACATTTCACCCTTAACCTGTGGCTTGAGCAGTTAGGAGGAGACAATCTGGAGGTGAATCAGAAGATGGCTGAATCCACATGGTGGTGGTCTGGGTTTGGGAGATTTTCCTGGAGATTCCAACGAAAGATCTAAATTCTTCCAGTGGGGAGTGGTAAACATTTTATGGATGGGAGATGGAAAATAAATGGTCTGGTAAACCTTTCCCTCCCCCTCAAAACCCATTATTTGAAAAAACAAAAAGGGAAGTGAAGGGAGAAATCCTCCCACTCCCATCCCCACTCACCTCCATAGCCACCTCCTCTTCCAAGAACCTAACACACAAGGTGCCAAGAAGTGTTAGGTACCAGAAGTGGTCTCAGATCTCATTCAAGGATCATGGTGAAAGGCATTCAGAGATTGTGGGGGCACAGGGATCCAATTAAGGGGGACAAGTTTAAGGTTTGCCTGGTCCCCTAAAAATAAATGGCACTAGAGAAGATGAGCTTTGGGAACTATAGCTTAATGGATACAATGTGTAAAAAGCTTCAGTGAGTCATGGTGGGAAGAGGCCATGAGGGCAGCAAATACAGTCTTAGATGATGTTATTAATAGCACTACAGGCTCTAAATTTCCTGTGGTGGCAAGACCAGCCCGGCATAAGTGGATACTCACAACCTGGAACAGAGGGTCTTCGAGATCCCAGCACGTGAGGTATGATGAGAGGATAAAATGATAGGAGGTGTCCTTTGGAAGGACTGTCTCCTTGACTTTAAAAGGGAGAACCCAAATCTGTAGGTGAAATCTTTTTGGCTACAAAGAGGGCCGAGTCCTCCTAAGGTCAAGGTCTCCTCGTCACTTGCAAAGATGTCGAAGAACATATTTAGACATATCAAAGATGTCCTCATGTCTATCGGTTCCCACTCTGGAATTCTCTCAATAAGGTGAGAGTTCCTCTAGTTGAAAAAAAGATCTAAAAAGACATCCCTTTCTCATGTAATTTCTGTAACCTCCAGGACACACCCACCTCCCCCTTCCAGCTCTGTAATGAAGCCACAGCTGGTGCCAATTTGTGGAACTCCTTAAAGGCTCTTCTCCCTTATATACCCCCAGACCAAGTTCCCATGCTCCCTCACCTGATTTCCTGTACTCACCTCCCACCTGATGTGTTCACACCTGCAAGTGCCTTTTACCAACCCCTTTGCCAAAAGGCAGCCAGAGTGACCTTTCAAAGACCTATCAGTTCCTGGCATTTGTCTCCATAGAAATCTGCACTGATCTTCTAACATATTTTCAGTCCTCCAAAGGCACCCATAATCCTCCCATCAGTCTCTTCATACCCCTCCAACTGACTGATGCCTGTTCTGCCCCATCTCTCTGCCCTTCAACCACACTTCCTCCCTCTTCCTGTGGAGACCCCTCATGGCGCCTGCCTCAAAGCACAGGTGATTTCCTTTGATGGGAAGACCCTCTTCCTCTCCCCCATCTTCCCACTCCAGTTACTCCCACTTATTCGTGAGCTCACAAGCCCCATGGTACACACTCTCCATGCAGCCTGCTCTCTCTTTTCTAGCACTGGCCTCTCTTTCTACCTGTGGTTGTGTCATGCATGTCCCTCCCCAGCCAGCCTCCAAGCTCTCCTTCCCTTTAGCTCCAACACCTGACACAGTGCCTGGCACGTAGTAAGCCCTGGCTAGCTTCTAATAGCCTCACTGAGGGACTGAAAGCATTTTAAAAACGTCACCACGTAGGCTCCAAACTGTAGGCAGAAAAAGCTTTGCCTGGATTGACATTTTAGAGACGTATTCGTCAAGTTGGATGTGTTCACTGACTTAACCTTGTAAAATTTAAATAAAAAAAGGACGTCTGTATCCCTTCGATAAAAATGATCTTTCTCCAAACTGACAGTAAGTTCTCGTTTTAGCAATGTAAATCATTCTGGTCTTTATCACTAATGTGATCTAATCCTGTCTAGTAAAGAAACTTGAGAGTTCTATATCTCTGTAAACATTTAAGAAAAACAATGGACTCAACTCTAATTACTTTTTAACTAACTTGACTTGCCAAAGGAAGGAGAAAGTAAATATCAGAAATCTTACCACTAAGCACAAGTTGCAAGTTATACCTGCCAAAATGTGGTTCAAAATATAAGTAACCAGTCTTCTTAGAAGCCTTTTACCTTCTTATATCTGTTATGTTGTGAAATGAGTAGTTACTAGAACACAGCTGGCTCAGTGATCACAATTCAGCTTACCCTCAGAAATATAAATAGATTACATGTTTAGCCCGGTAACTGGACACTGATATAGAATTATTCACTGGCTGATTCCTAGATTAGAAACCACAAAAAATTTTCTTTTTTATGGAAGTATGGCTGTTACAATAGTCTCACCTGTACCACATACTGATTGACTTAACTACTCTATATGTTACAGCTCTAGATGTAACATTTTAATAAAACAACAATATCTTTGATGGTATCATGGAAATGTAAGTGCCTTGTGCACTTTTCTTAATGTGTATAATTACCTAAACATTATAGTAAGTAAATCAAGGCCATTGTCAAGCCTCCGTCAAGGAGAGTCCTTAACTAGAGGGATTTCCCATTGCTCTCAGGATGATAACCTCTGAGTTACAGGTTCCATTAGTTGGCCACACACATTTGGAGCCTTGTGGACTTTCTGACAGCTGAGCAGCATATCTCTGTTTCAAGTATTGTGATCCCTGTTCTTACTGAAAGAGTGACAGTTGTCACTTTTCCTGTGACCCCTGTCTTTAGGAAAGTGTCTGAATCAGAAAGTTGAGTCAGTACCCCCCAAAGGTATTTTTCAGAACCACGTCAAAGATGATCACCTGAGATACTGCCAAGAAAAAAAAAAAAACTGAAATTCTAAGCAACATCCATAATAAGTCTTTTCATGTTGATAAGGAAAGATTTTCCCCTAAATACCACATAGGCTCCATGAAAGTGAGATCTTTATCTATTTTGTTCACCGTGTCACCAGTCCCTAGAAGAGCGCCTTAGACATCACTCAAGATTAGGTTGCTTTGAATGAATCAAATGAATGAATGAACTGTAGCCTTTGATAGTGAGGTAGTTTATGGTCCTTAGGCAAGAGATGGGATTTGTGTTGGGATTTCAAGAATGGGAGGTGCCGAAGAGAAAATTGAGAAACTAAATGTGAAAATATGCAATTTACTGACTGGAGTAGTTCTGAATACATTTCAAACATAATTAAACTATGGCTGTGGGTGTATATATGATTTCATAATTTTCCCTTGAAAATGTGAGGCATACAGATGTTATCTACAGTGAATTCTGGAGAAAAAGGCATTCTGACAGTCCTCAGCCCATCCACTCCAGGATTGTGACTCTTTCTTCCCCATGTTCTTTCTGACATCATGGGCTTTCAGGTTGACATCTCCCATCTTGGGTCCCACTCTCATTAGCTGTAGAAGTCATGCGATGTTTGTGATGTGAGGGTGGCAATACTCTCTGACCTTTGGTTACAATATGTCTCTGAAAGCCAGTGTTTATTCTGCTTTTACAGCATTTCTCCATTTGAACTGCCCACCTTTTAAGTGGTCATTAGCCACATGTGGCTACTAGCCATGGGACTTGGACAGCAGAGGTGTGGAAAATCCGCACATTCTTCCACTCAAAGGATATTGTGAGTTATGCTACATCTTTTTTTAAGTGTCTTTTTTAGATATTTAAATTCAATTAGCCACTAGATAGTACATCATTGGTTTCAGATAATTTAGTAACTCATCAGTTGTGGATAACCCTTGGTGCTCATAACATCACGTGTCCTCCTTAATGCCTATCACCCCGTTACTCCATGTCTCCCACTCCCCTCCCCCCCCAGCAACTCTCAGTTTGTTTCCTATACTTAAAGGTGCCTCATGGTTTGTCTCCCTTTCTGATGACTCCCATTCAGATTTCCCTCCCTTCCCTCTGATCCTCTGTACTACATCTTAATCTCAACAGTCAAGCAGTGGTAGTAATTCAGTCATGGAGTCATGCATATTCTAAATCTGATGAGGTGGATTCCTATACTGCCTTTAACTCTGCTAGAGCACTTACATTTTTTATATTATCGCTGCTGTGTTCATGTTTCTCGTTCACTGAATGTCTGTTAAAAGAATTAGTAAAATGTGTGACTGCAGAAAATACAATGGTCATGGATGATGAAGATTTTCTCCTTGACCAGACTGGAGTCAAGTTCCTCTGAGTCCTCTTTCTGTCCAGCCTTGACCTCAGGCTCTGCCCATTTAGCCCAGTTTTAGCAAGAAATCTGCTTAGTCAATTTTTCAGCAATCTCCTATCCTACTCTTGATATCTGATCCAATTCCTTATCTCTCACCCCTGGTATCTTACCACTCTTTTTTTTTTTAAGATTTATTTATTTTGACAGAGAGAGAGCCTGAGCAGGGGGAATAGCAGAGGGAGAGAGAGAACCAGACTCCCCACTGAGCAGCAAGCCCAAAACCAAGCTTGATCCTGGGATCAGATCATGACCTAAGCCAAAGCCAGAGATTTAACCAACTAAGCCACCCAGGTGCTTCAGTATCTATAATGCTTAATATCTGATCAAATCCCTTATTCCCAGGGCACCTGGTTGGTGCAGCTGGTTGAACGTTTGACTCTTGGTTTCTGCTCTGGTCATGATCTCATGGTCCTGAGATTAAGCCTCACCTCAGGCTCTATGCTCAGTGAAGAGTCTGTTTAAAATTCTCTTTCCCTCTCCCTCCATCCCTACCCCTGCTCCCTCTCTCTAAAATGTATTAATAAGTCTTTTAAAAAATTCATTATCCCCTGATCTCAATAGTTTATGACCCTAGCCTTCCTTCAACAATATTACTGTCCAGATGGTTTAGCCAGAATCCCTTCATCCTTACCCTTGATGTTCCATCTTAATTTTACATTCAGTGACCCCCACCATGCTCTTTAGCTGTAAATCTCCATTTGTCTGAGCTGAGCCAGATTTCTCTCCCATACTATAAAATAAAATGCCATCGTAGTAGCATCCCTTGAATAAAATCTTCCTTACTGTCTTTAATGGGAGTCACAATTTTTTTTTTCTTTAACAGTCAGGAGGGTGCTAATGGAGTACCACGACAAAAGGCCTAACTTCCTATAATGGACATTTCCTTGGTTTACCTGACAAATACTCTTTCTCTCTTCTAAGGAAAATTTCCAGTTCTCAGTATAACTGCCAACTGGCCCAGGGGTGGAGAAGTGAGTCAGATGAGACCAAAATGAAAATTTTGTTGAGACTCTGGACCTTGAGGATTCAAGCCAAGGACAAAAAAGTGTTGGTATTCCATTATTCTGATGGTCCATTAACTCTTGCTTTTTTTTTTTTTTTAAAGATTTTATTTATTTATTTGACAGAGATCACAAGTAAGCAGAGAGGCAGGCAGAGAGACAGAGGAAGCAGGCTCCCCGCAGAGCAGAGAGCCTGATGTGGGGCTGGATCCCAGGACCCTGGGATCATGACCTGAGCCAAAGCCAGAGGCTTTAACCCACTGAGCCAGACAGGTGCCCCAACTCTTGCTTTTTTGATTCCTGTTTCTATCACTGCCCCTGCCTTTTTGAAGATAATGACCATTTATCTGAGTACACGGTTCACAGAATCCCTTTGCAGTGGCCCATGCAGGCCAAGTTAGTAGAGCATAATAGATCTCTGTAAGTTTTTAAAAAATGTCTTTGTCCCTGTTGCCCATGGCCATTAAAGACAAAAGGTCAGTGGTAGGGGGATACTGGAAAAGGTGAAGTTCTAGTTACTCACTGATTTTTTGATTGGTAGAGACAAAGCAACACCTATATACAGGGCCAGTGGGTGAGTGGAGGAAACATCTTTGGCTCTAGGAGGAATGGGGGAAGGAGAAATATTAATATTCTTTGTCTTTGGAACTGCCCCTGAAGACTTCCCCACACAGGAAAATGACCTAGCGTGACTCTCCTAAACTTCGGCAAGCCCCTTAAATTTAACAGACATCTTTATCTGATACTCCCTGCTGGATAACTCTGATCATTATTTGATTTTTATTTATTTTATTTTGAAATTATTTTTAAAGAAAATTTTAATCTAAATACAGTTAATTAACATATAATACTAGTTTCAGACATACAGGTTAGTGATTCATCAGTCTTTTATAACACCCAGTGCTCACTGTATCACATGCCTTCCTTAATGTCCATGACCCAGTTACCCCATCCACCCATCCCCCTCCCCTCCAAGAACCCTCAGTTTGTTTACTGTGATTAGGAGTCTCTTCTGAGGGGTACCTGGCTGGCTCAGTGGCTTAAAGCCTCTGCCTTCAAATCAGGTTAGGGTCTCAGGGTCCCAGGGTCCAGGCTCTCTGCTCCCTGGGGAGTCTGCATCCTCCTCTCTCTCTCTTCCTCCCTCTCTGCCTACTTGTGATCTCTGTTTGTCAAATAAGTAAATAAAAATCTTTTTTTTTTTAAAGACTCTTCTGGTTTGTCTCCCTCTTTGACATCATTTTGTTTTATTTTTTTCCTTTACTCCCCTATGATTCTGTTTTGATTCTTAAACTCCACATATGAGTGAGATCATATGATAATTGTCTTTCTCTGACTGACTTATTTCGCTTGGCATAATACCCTCTACTTTCATCCCTGCCGTTGCAAATAATTGCCATTTGTTTTAACTCGACAGAGAAGGCCACTAGAAACAGCAGGTCATGGCCCCAGCTCCTGTCCCTCCATGCAGAACATCTGTCAACACCTGTGGACATCTTTTCCTTCCCCCATTCCTATGAATGTTGCTCGGTTGTTACATGGCATGGACAAATGCTGTTGGCTGGTGGCATGGACACACTGGACAAGCTTGGCCTTCGGTGAAACAAAGACTGGATTCAATTACTCAAACTGAAACAGGAATGCTTCGATGAACAAGCCTGCCAGGAAATCCCACTGGAGGTACACAACCTGTGCCCCTTTCATCTTTGGACCAAGAACCTGAACTTGAGAGATGAATGGCTTATCCAAGGTTATGGCAAGGTTACACAGAGCTGAAACTAGACACAGGTGTACATGCCTATTGATCAAGGCTGGCTGTGAAATCGAACTGCCTCAAATCTTGATTCTTCTTGCCACTTCTGATTCTCTGACCCTGTTTTTCATAGTTTAGGATGTAGGAATAATAAAAATATCAGCTAATGGGGTATCCTGACATTTTGATGTTTTAGTTCTTGTCAGACATTTACCATAATGCTTAGCACATGGATATGTGTGTGCACACACATGCACATGCTTGACACTCAAAAAATTGTGCCCTGATATTAACTTTATCAGTGCACTTTGCATCCACCACCAATTGGCTGTTTTGTCACAAACTGATTAAAGTAGAACTGTCAAATGAAGAACTTCAAAGCCAAAGCATTAAGTGCTTTGAAAAACCAGCACCTGGGAGGATTTGTCTCAGCATCTATGATTAGAAGGCAGCAAAAAGAGACCTTGGGGACACAGTTCACCCCTTCATGAAGCAGCCATTCAGAACTTTCTCCGAAGGGCTAATGCCTAATCTTCCAAAGACCAGCAAGAACAAGCTTATGGTCTGTTAAAATCAGATTTTTAAAAGATTTTTATTTATTTATTTGAGAGAGAGAGAGAGAGCATGAGAAGGGAGAAGTTCAGAGGGAGAAGCGGACTCCCCATGAAGCTGGGAGCCTGATGGAGTCCTTGATCCTGGGACTCCAGAATCAAAATCAGATTGATTGACTCAATACAGTCAGGGAGGACATTCCTCAGGAGTCACAGAATGCTGGTTGCCATGAGGGAGGAGTCTTTTACAAAGTCTGGGCTCTCACAGAAGGAGTCTGAAGCACGTGTATGGAAAGCAGAGGTCAGTTCTGGATTAGAAGCTCTTTCTGAGGGGAAATGAGTAGAAGCAGAGATTAACCAGGACTTGGGCTCTGCCTTCTTCAGTTCAAGTTGTTGCAACAAATGATGACAGACTGGGTCGCTGAAACAGCAAAACATGTACTATTCCTTGCAGTTCTAGAGACTGAGAAGTCCAAAAGCAAGATCCTGGGAGATCTGATATCTAGCAAGAGACTGCTTCATTATCTATAGATGCCCATATTTCTGTTGTAGCTTTGCATGGATGACAGCTGGCAGAACAATCTCTCAGGTCTTTTCTCAGAAGTGCTTTTATCTCATGCACAAGTGTTCCAATCTCATGACCTCATCACCTCTCAAAGCCCATACCTCCTGATGGCACTCCTTGAGGGTCAGGGCTTCAACATCTGAATTGGGACAAGACACACACATTCAGTCCATTAGCAAGTGTTGTCATGAGTACAGCGTAGCTTATCAACTGGGTATCCCCAGGAATCCATGGGACTAGCAAAGCAGAATCTGGGGGCGTCACTGGTAGGAAAGCAGGAGTTCCCCAAGAGACAGTTCTCATAGCATTTTACAGAGACAGCATGACCCTTGAGAAACAATAGTTTCCATGACCCAACACCAGCCTTTATCTATGCCTGTCCTCCCTGCTGGGTTCACAGCAAGCCTACTTCTTTCTTTTCCAGTACAAATGGATTTCCACTCTCTGAATCCTGATGAATTTTTGCTCTTTTGCAGTTAGTAGGTTGTCCCTCAGGATTCTGCATGTCTGGATTTGCAATCGTGGAAACTGCCAAAGGTCTAGGGACTTGCGTGGCAGAACCCGGCCTCTACCACTATTGCCCAAGGTAGGGACTCTGGTCCCTTGAGCGTCCTGTGCTGCTGTCAAAGGTCTGTGTGCATTGGCTTATTGTTTATTTTTTTAAATGTAATTGCTTATACGTGTGTTTGATCATGCTCAAGTGGCCTTTCTGTGGAAATAGTGGCCAAGCTACACCTAGAAGTCACTGAAGAAAGTTCTAAGAACTCCCGGTTGGTATGAGGCCAGAGAAAGAGAGAGAGAAAGAGAGAAAAGAAATCTGCCTCTCTGCATTTTGCAAGTCCCTGGGCAAAATCTGTTGGCTGTGCACTCGTCACAAGGAGATTCCAGGCAGGGAGGCACTCCTGAGCCTCATCTCCCTGAGTTCCTCTTCCAGGAGCAATCCCTAGTTTGAGACCAGGGTTAGGGAAGGAAGAGCAGCAAAGCAGGGTCCAGAAGGAAGGACTGCCACAGACCATGGAGCACCAGAGTGCCAGGCTGGTACCTTCTCCCTGTTGGGGTACAAATGGGCTCAGCTCAGCAGGTACAGGGGTGCCCTTGGCCCCTCTGGGGGGCTTTTCAGTGCCCCAAACTCAGGAAGAAAAAAGGCTGGCTCAGGTGACTTATTTTTGACTGGTAAGGAGCTGACAGCAATGGAAATAAACAAGTAGGGAATGATGTTGGAAAGTTGGAGGGTTTGTCCTTTATATCTCAGCTTTCTCTCCTATCTTCCCTTGCTCTGTAGTGGGTTCTCAAAGAAGATTTTGGCATGATATTCCTGTTCACTGATTTACTCCTGAGCTGTGTCTTTTCTGCTTTTCAGCTCATCTGGTGAATTCTTTTACTGTAAAAAGTATCTTGCCCTTGCAAGGGGAAGGGTAAGACCTGAGAAATCCCAGAGATTTCAGCTTGCCACCGGATACTTGGAATGCGGGAAAGGATTCAGAGTAGGGGAAATCGTCTTGGACATCTGAGACCACCCCCACATTCAGCGGTCCCCTGGACACAAACCCAGACCTTGATACTGATCCTGAACCATGCTCTCAACTCAGACCCCTGTGATCCTCGCCACAGTGCTTTCAGATCAGTGCAGCCATGCCCATAGGCACAAACTCTTAAGCCGAGATTCTGTCCTGAGAGGTCTGTCCCCGACGGCCTGGCTCCAAAGCCTCAGAGATTGGGGACAGTGAGGAACACCATAGGACTCACCCTGCCACCCTGAAAGGAACCATGCCATTTGGAACTCCAGAAAGGATTCAGAGGAACTAAAATCTGCATTCCTACCTCTGGACACCCCCATATTCAGCAGGCCCCTGGATGCAAACTTGGAGCTTGACACTCACCCTGAACAAATCCCTCGACTGCACCCTCCCCCAGAAAGATGGACAGAGTGCTGGCAGATCGGGCTTGCCATGTGGTGGGCCCTAACCATAACCTTTGGTTTGGTTCTCAGGATTCTGACCCCAAAGGCCTTGCAGTAGGTGCCCTACAATTTGGGGAAACCTGGGCAATCCCAGAGGACTCAGCCTGCCGCCCAGAAGGAAACTGTGCCATTTGGAACTCCGGAAAGGATTCAGAGGAGCAGAAATCTGCATGCCCAGCTGAGGACACACCCACACAGAACTGACTACTGGACACAAAGCCAGAGCCAGACACTCACCCTCACCTAAACTGTCAACTCAGCCATCCAGACAGCACTCCATGGGGTCTTAGGGTCAGTCCTGCCATGTCCCTGGTCCCTAACACTAACCCTTGTATGGGTTCTGTAATGATCTCCACATTTCAGGTTATGTGTTGGTTCTGCAGGACATTGTCCTGGTGTGGGATCAAACACACTGAAGCATCCCATGTGAAGTGGCAAACGTGGAAAAGAAATGACGGCTGGGGAATCTGAGTGTGGAGACAGCACGTACTTGTGCTGCTATAACAAGCTGACTGCACTTTGAAATCACCGCAGAGGAAATGACTCTTCCAAACATCCATGTTAGCACGATGACACGGAAGCAGGGAGAACATCAGACTATGGGATGGAGGCCAAGCCCTCCCAGATCCAGGTCACCCAACATGGAGAGGACACATGTTAGCAAGAGACTCGTGGGAGGATTAAATCATGGGCCCCTGTATCTCTCAGGTGCAGTAGAAGCAGTGGATTTGGAATTTCAGTTTTCCACAACGTTCCACCACAAGCTGGTTAGAACTGTGCAAAAGCAGGAAGGGAGGCCCCAGTAAAGTGGACTGAGGATGCAAGAAGGGGAGGCTGGAAGGGGCACCTGGTGCTCAGTGCCCATTACAGACCCCACATTGCAATCCCCCACAGGAGAGACTCAACAATTCCAGGCCCCACAGGGGAAGCCAGAGGTTCATCTCCTGACTTTTTGTAGGAGCTTTGCAGCTCAGCTGGTGAGAATTCTCCATCACCCTGCCTTTCTCCAGGGGACTTTCCTTCAAGCACCCTTCCCAACTTCTTCCTCCTCCATGAAATAATGTTCCTCTCCTTTGTTTCTCGCACTTGCCTGTGATGGGACCGTAGCTTGCTCAGCCCAGACTGCCATTCTCTGCTCTTCCCAAATAAACCCATGCTGCTGGTCAAATAACTGGCAGATGGAGTTTAAGGCAAATCGAACTAATAAATTCAAGAACTTGCAAGGAAGAAAATCAATATGCACAAATTAGTGGCACTCCTATGTGCTCAGAAGGAACCATCAGAAAGAGACTACAGAGAACAATCTCATTTACACCTGCATCCAAGACAGCAAGATACCCGGGAGGCCCCTGAACCAAGAAGGTGACAGACCTGTCCTCTGACAGCCCTGCAACAATGACGACAGACAGGGAGGGGGACACACGGAAATGGAGAGGCACTGTGCTCAGGGAAGAACCCACACTGGGAAAATACCTACTCTCCCCAAAACCGTCTACAGAGTCCTCACTCTGGCTCCTGAATTTCCGGACTCGGCACAAGCCTGGAGTGGGTGTGGACACGGGAAGGACCCCACAGGGCTGCGGTGGGGGGAGCACAAGCACCAAAGCAGGCGGACGCTCCCTGACTGCAGACCATCTAAGGAGCCCCAGGAACTGAATCCGCGAGCACACAAACACAGACGAGGACCGAGGAGCACCCGAGCCCAGAAAGGGGGGTCACCACAGCCCCGCGCACAGCACAGCAGGAGGCCACTTCTCCTCACACAAAACGACGGAAGCCCCAGTGTCTACACAGGGCGCCCTTCCTCTGTGGGGTCCTGAGACCACGAACCCCTTGACAGTCCACTCAGGTGGCTTCTCCTCACCTCCTCCAGCCTCTGGTCCTTAGGAGGTTGGACAACTGCCATAGTGGGCGCGTCCTCCATAACGGGTCCGGTCAGTGTGGCTGCAGAGCCACACCCTCCTCAGCTTGTCCTGTCAGGGTGGGAGGCGACCCACATTCTCCAGAAGTCTCCACAGTGGGTCCTGAAGAGGTGGGGCTCAGGTCCCAGCTGTGGCTGAGCAGCCTGGGCTCAGGGCAGGAGATGCAGTCTGGCGCCCTCTGCAGGCGGTGGAAGGCAGTGCAGGACTGTGGGAGCTCACCCTTCAGTGGAAGGTCCTGCTCCCTCCCAGGGTCCAGCTGAAGCCATTTCATTCCAGAAATTCAAGCTGCATGGAGCCCAATACCTCCCAACTTCCCCCCAAATAGCTAAGGAACAATGAATTGGAAACAATGTGGAATTACAACAGTCCTTGACCCAAACAGTGGCACTGAACATGGCCCTGATGCAGACCCACACTCTGACCTCAACTTGGTCTCAAGCCTGGACCCTACCCTAATCCAAGACCCTAACCCTAGCCCCCAACCCAAGCAATGTTCACAAGAATCAAAAGATAGAAACTGCAAATATCCATCAATGGCAAGTGCATAAGCAAAGTGTGGTGAAGGGTTTGAATTTGGGTTCAGGTTCAGGTTTTAGTCAGAATTCTAGATCAGGCTTTGGGTTTAGTGTTAGGGTGAGGATTTAGAGTGAAGGACAAGGGAACAGAGTTATAGTTTAGGGCTTTAAGTTTATGATTTAGGCTTTAAGACTCAGGGATTAGGGGATAAAGTTCAAGGTCAAATTTGGGGTTTGGCTTCATGCTGAGATTTGGGTTCAGGGTTCATGACTTGGAGGTCTGGTTTAGGGTTTGGGTTCATGGTTCAGGGCTTGGATCCAGGGCTCAGGTACAGGCTTTGGGTTCCATTTCAGGTTTGGGATTCAGGGTTCTAGTTTGGGCTTTAAGGTCAGCTTAGGTTTCAGCGTTGTTAGGGGTTAAGGTTAGGTTTAGGGATGACACATTATCTTCGGTTGTCATCATGGACAAAAAAATTCTATCTGAAGTTTCTAAGTCAGAAATGTATTTCATCTGGGGGCACCTGGGTGGCTCTGCGCGTTAAGCCTCTGCCTTGGGCTCAGGTCATGATCTCAGGGTCCTGGGATCCAGCCCTTCATCAGGCTCTCTGCTTGGCGGGGAGCCTGCTTCCCCATCTTTCTCTCTGCCTGCCTCTCTGCCTACTTGTGATCTCTGTCTGTCAAATAAATAGAATTAGTAAAAGCTATTATATGATCTTTTACAAACCATTTCCTATCTTTGCATTCTCATGTGCCAAGACAGACACGGATTATTTAAAACCCTGAAGAGAGTGCTCTTGCATTTAAATTGCCTGTAACCTTCGTGTAATAGATTTATGATAGATTTAGTTAAAATATAACTATTTAAAATATTTACTCTCAGTAAACGATTTCAACCTATGCTCATTTAAGTAACTTGGTGCATAATCCCTTTTCTATTAAACCATAGTGCAAGGACCAATGCCGCGTTTCCGAGAGAACCCCAAGCTATTTTTCTAGAATGGCCCTATGCCTATATATCAGGCGTCCTGTTTTCACTCCCTTTGTGGAGCACCTACCCTGGAGGTCATGTAATAACCAATGGACAAAAAAACAAACAAAAAAACCAAACATCCAGGTCGAAGTGCCATCCCTGCCTGGCGACTAGGAGACTGCTCAGACAGATCCCTGGCAGGCATTTCAGCCCAGGCCTGTGCTGGGGAAGCTGGTTCCTGGCTTTGGGCGCAATCTGGAAGCCAGCAAACTGACCGAAGAGTGCAGCTGGCATTTAGGACTGATGATCTTTTTGCAGCCAGGCGGCGCAGGGACGCCCGCTCAGGGAGCCAGGCTAGGAGGCTGCCCATAGCTGGCGCTGGCAACTCTCCCAGCCCGCCTGGGCTTCGCCCCGCACCCCAGCCAGGGCCAGGGCCTCAGGAGGGTGGGGGGCGGGAGCAGCGCAGAGAAGGGGCTTTGCTAATTCCCGAGGCGGGAAGTGAGCTCCTGGAGGATGCAGAGGAGAGTCTGGCAGGAGGTGGAGGGGCTGGCGGAGGAGGGGCGGGCAGCGCCAGGGCGCTGTGCTGCGGCCCAGTCGGGACTGCAGGACCCACTGGACTCGCCGCCCCTGCGCTAAAGCGCTCCAGACTAGCCCCCGAGGCCGGGCTGTGCCGTTCCTGCCGCCTGCTGCCCCTCCCCGCCCCATGGCTTCTCCGGAGGATCCTCTGCTCACAGGTAAAGAGAAAGGGCACGGCGCCCGCACCGGGAGCAGAAAACCCGGGCCAAGAGCAGGACCGAGGCGGGGGTGGGGGGGGGTTCTGGCCCAGCCTCCCGCGAACCCCAGAGCACCGGGAACACCCCAGACGCCATGCTGCACCCCGACCGCCAGGGTTTGGGCAGGGGACAGCGCCACACGAGTTAACCACCCCCCCTCCCCCCGCGCCGCCAGCGGGCAGGCTAGCCCCCATCGTTTGGCAAGCGCCTGTCAGTGCCTCCTGCCATTCCCAGGGCACCCAGAACCCAGAGAATGAGGCCTTGGGTGCTTTCTAGTGACAGATTCAAGGCAATTCTTCGACTTTGGGACTTCAGAGTTAACATAGTTTTCATTTGTGATTATTATTTTTGTGTGGGGACCATAGCTTTTCTTTTGACCTATGGTTGTTTTCACTCCCCGTTCTGAAGAAGCCCCTAAATCCTAACCCTGTTGAGGACTCCGAAAGTGCTGGCGGACAGTGTGGACACATGGTTTGGTTTCTCCTCTGGCCTGATTCTGTGGCAGCCCCGCTCTGTCCTCCTCAGACTTCAGAGCAATATCTGAACAAGTGGAGAAGGGACCAGGGGGTCAGGAAGGTGGCCACTGAAGAGTGACTTCTCTGGAGGGTGGCTGAGCTAGCAAGTGAGCATGTTAGTCCAGCTCTGCCTGCAGTCTGGATGGAGCTGAACAGGGGTCAGGGAAGGGGAGGAGGAGCAGAGAGCCCGGACAAAGGGACCAAAGAGGAGATTCAGATGAAGGGAAGTAATGGGGAGGAAAGAGAAGAAACTCTAGAAGACGGGCATGTAGAAAGGAAAAGGGATGAAGTGGGCATTGGGAAAGTGCCATGAGCCAGATCTAACTCATCTCCGACAGACAATTCTGACTCACCCCGTGTCAGATTTTTATGAGTGGCTGTGATAGAGTAAGATAGCAATGCTCCAAAAAACGGACTGTTTCCTCCCACTTGACCTCAACAGTCTTATACATTTTCTTAGCGAAAACATCTTGTCTCCTTCCATTAAGCTCATAATGTGGTCTAATAGTATACATGTGCCTTTGTTAGATGCGAAGCGATACAGAGGTCCTTTTTTTTTTTTTTTAAATTTTACAAGGTAAAGTCAGTGAACACATCCAACTTGACGAATACGTCTCTAAAATGTCAATCCAGGCAAAGCTTTTTCTGCCTACAGTTTGGAGCCTACGTGGTGACGTTTTTAAAATGCTTTCAGTCCCTCAGTGAGGCTCTTAGAACCTAGCTAGGGCTTACTACGTGCCAGGCACTGTGTCAGGTGTTGGAGCTAAAGGGAAGGAGAGCTTGGAGGCTGGCTGGGGAGGGACATCCATGACACAACCACAGCTAGAAACCGAGGCCAGTGCTAGAAAAGACAGAGCAGGCTGCATGGAGAGTGTGTACCATGAGGCTTGTGAGCTCACGAATAAGTGGGAGTAACTGGAGTGGGGAGATGGGGGAGAGGAAGAGGGTCTTCCCATCAATGGGAATCACCTGTGCTTGGAGGCAGGCGCCATGAGGGGTCTCCACAGGAAGAGGGAGGCAGTGTGGTTGAAGGGCAGAGAGATGGGGCAGGACAGGCATCAGTCAGTTGGAGGGGTATGAAGAGACTGATGGAAGGATTATGGGTGCCTTTGGAGGACTGAGAATTTCTTAGAAGATCAGCGCAGATTTCTATGGAGACAAATGCCAGGAACTGATAGGTCTTTGAAAGGTCACTCTGGCTGCCTTTTGGCAAAGGGGTTGGTAAAAGGCACTTGTAGGTGTGAACACATCAGGTGGGAGGTGAGTACAGGAAATCAGGTGAGGGAGCATGGGAACTTGGTACGGGGTAGATAAGGGAGAATAGCCTTTAAGGAGTTCCACAAATTGGCACCAGCTGTGGCTTCATTACAGAGCTAGAAGGGGGAGGTGGGTGTGTCCTGGAGGTTACAGAAATTACATGAGAAAGGGATGTCTTTTTAGATCTTTTTTTCAACAAGAGGAACTCTCACCTTATTGATAGAATTCCAGAGTGGGAACCGATAGACATGAGGACATCTTTGAAATGTCTAAATATGTTCTTCGACATCTTTGCAAGTGACGAAGAGACCTTGACCTTAGGAGGCTTCGGCCCTCTTTGTAGCCAAAAAGATTTCACCTACAGATTTGGGTTCTCCCTTTTAAAGTCAAGGAGACAGTCCTTCCAAAGGACACCTCCTATCATTTTACCCTCTCATCATACCTCACGTGCTGGGATCTCCAAGACCCTCTGTTCCAGGTTGTGAGTATCCACTTGGGCCGGGCTGGTCTTGCCACCACAGGAAATTTAGAGCCTGTAGTGCTATTAATAACATCATCTAAGACTGTATTTGCTGCCCTCATGGCCTCTTCCCACCATGACTCACTGAAGCTTTTTACACATTGTATCCATTAAGCTATAGTTCCCAAAGCTCATCTTCTCTAGTGCCATTAATTTTTAGGGGACCAGGCAAACCTTAAACTTGTCCCCCTTAATTGGATCCCTGTGCCCCCACAATCTCTGAATGCCTTTCACCATGATCCTTGAATGAGATCTGAGACCACTGCTGGTACCTAGCACTTCTTGGCACCTTGTCTGTTAGGTTCTTGGAAGAGGAGGTGGCTATGGAGGTGAGTGGGGATGGGAGTGGGAGGATTTCTCCCTTCACTTCCCTTTTTGTTTTTTCAAATAATGGGTTTTGAGGGGGAGGGAAAGGTTTACCAGACCATTTATTTTCCATCTCCCATCCATAAAATATTTACCACTCCCCAATGTAAGAATTTAGATCTTTCGTTTGAATCTCCAGGAAAATCTCCCAAACCCAGACCACCACCATGTGGATTCAGCCATCTTCTGATTCACCTCCAGATTGTCTCTTCCTTGCAAGGCGCTGTCCCCAGCCCGACCCCATGTGGACCCGGGTTCGGCCCAGCATTCTGGGTGGACCCGGGCCCTGGGGTTCCTGGGAGCCTGGGCCTCGAAAACCCCCCTCCCCGCCCCCAGGTCGCGTCCCCTGCTTTCTGCTCCTGGTGAGGGTGCAGCGCAGTGTAACTTTACCTGTGCGCAGAGGGTGGTCCGGAGAAGCCTTGGGGCGGGAAGGGGCAGCAGGCAGCAGGAGCGGGACTGCAGGGCCTCACGCAGGAGCGAACTGATATCGAGTCCGATGGGTCCTGCAGTCCCTATTGGGCCTCAGCATAGCACCGCGTCGCTGCGCGCCTTTCCTCTGCCAGCCACTCCACCTCCTCCCAGACTCTCTGCCACATCCTCCTTGAGCTCACTTCCCACTTTGGCAATTAGCAAAGTCCCTTCTTCTGGCCTCCCTCGACCCGCCCCCATCCCTCCTGAGTCCTCCCTGAGCTCACTACCCACTTTGGCAAGCTTTGGCAATTAGCAAACCCCCTTCTCTGCGCCGCCCCCGCCCGCCTCCCTCCTGAGGCCTCCTGAGGCCTTCCTCCTGAGGCCTCCTGAGGCCGGGCCCAGGAGGGAGGAGGGAGCAGGCTCCATGCCTGGCAGAGAGCCCGATGTGGGACTTGATCCCAGGACCCTGAGATCATGATCTGAGCTGAAGGCAGAGGCTTAACCCACTGAGCCACCCAGGCAGCCCCCACAAGTGTTACTTTTTCACATCCTCTCCAACACCTTTTGTTTCTTGTAGTGTTGATTTTACCCATTCTGACAGGTGTGAGGTGGTATGTCTTTCTAGTATTGCTTTGCAATTTCCTGATGATACATGATGATGGACATCTTTTCATGTACCTACTGAACATTTGAATGTGTTCTTTGGGGAAACACTTGTTCATGTCTTCTATCCATGTTTTTATTGGATTATTTGTTTTTGGATGTTGACTAAAAACTGGATATTAAGTAACACACAAGACAGGTTTCCTTGAGCTCAAATTTTATTTGCATGAGTATCATTAACAGGAAAAAATATGCATATGTGTATGTACAAGTGTGTTTACGTATACATCTATCTATCCTCTATCCCCATGTCTTCTAATTGTGGTAAATCCTGTAAGGTGGGGAATGGGATAGTCTGAAGAAATATGCTGCTGGATATGTTGGGTAAGCAAATTTAATTGCACTCAGATGCATTGGATATAAGTGAATCACTCAAATGAGTTAATTAATATTATATAGAAACAAATTAAAATTTTATGTAGTTGAAAATAATAGGTAGTTAAAATAATTTTTGTTGTATGTTGTTTTTGTGTCTTTTTTTGTTTATATATACTATGGTGTGAATTTTTATGTCTCCCAAAATCATATTATGAAACCTAACTCTGGAAGTGATAGTATTAAAACATAGGGGCCTTTGGGAGGTGATTAGGTCATAAGTGGGATTACAGTCCTTTTAAAGGAGACCCCAGAGAGTTCTCTTGATTCATTCATCATGTATGTTTACAGTGAGAAGATAGCCATCTATGAGGAAGTGGGCTCTCCCTGGATCTGCCCATTCCTTAATCTTGAACTTCTCAGTTCTAGAACTGTGAGAAATAAATTCCTGTTCTTTATAAGCTATTCAGTCTATATCATGTCCGTTATAGCAGCCTGCATGCAGAAGGACACTATGACCTAAAACGAGAGCAATAAATATAAAGTTTCAGTAAAGTCAGTTGGTACAATGTTTTTTTACTTAGAGAAGACATGCTGCTTCATGTTAAACCTTGATATTGTATATGTTTCTTGAAGGGCCCCTTCTTACTCCTTTGTGTTTTCCACAAAGTCCAGGTTGATGCCTTACATAAAGGTAATATTTTATAAATACTGTTGGAAATATATACTTCTCTAAAATCTTATTTTGCCTACAGATTACTTGGATCTACTTTGCCTTCTGTAGAATATTTGAAATATATTAAGAACAGAATGTCTCTCTAAATAACATTTAGAATCATCATTAGTTTATGACTCCTGACTCATTTGTTTATGATGTGATACTTACTGCAAGAACACTGAAGTTTGTAATATAATTTTTGAATTAATCACCAAGCTAGTTTATTATAACTTATGAAAAAATAATTTCTCATGTTGGTTTAATTCTGCTCTTATGTTATGGTCATGACATTTTCATTAAAATAAAGTAGAAATTAGAAGTAAATAATAAATGAAAAATAAAAAATAATAAATAAAAAAATAAAAGTAAAACTCCTGTGAAATGTTACACTTTACTTACTTATTTTGTTTTGCTTTTCCTCTACCATAATGGCAAAGCTGTATTTTGCAGATAGATACAATTTTCTAGTTGCTAGGTTTGTTACCTTTGCTAAAATTATCAAAATATAAGAAGTTGAATAGTCATGGATTGTTTATTAAACTCCTTATCTACACATATAAAAATAAAACAATGATGGTGACCTGGGTATTTCTAAAATTGTATTCTGTTTTTCCATATTATGTTTTACAATGTAATTAATAAAGATTCTGCATATATTAACACCCATCCTCTTCTATCTCATCTGTATGTCCATTACAGAGCATGTATGATTTCTATTCATTGCTATGTTGTGGTGAAGAGATTGTCTGAAGTAGTCCTATATTTATGCAGGTAGATCTTAAGCTACGGTGCTCTTGTTTATTTTCTCGTTCATGATCAGTATGTATGAAAGATGGTAACTATTGCATCAGGTATGACGATTGAAAAATATTATTGGTGCCTGATACACTGTGATGAAATAGGTAAGTCGATTCATAATTTGTTAATTAAATTAGAAAAAAATTCCTTTGGATTTGTCCTTTATTAAGAGTTTGTTCTTTTAACAAATTCCTTGGGATGTTTTTGTGTAATATCTATCACATGCCTCAACCTTTAAATTTGAATGTAGAAAAGAGTTATCAGAATGAGCCTAGAAAATATTGTGATGAAATATTTGTGTTCTGTTATATTATGTTATCTTAGGAAATAATGGTAGTTATTTTTATTACCATTTCCTACTTTCCACATGCCCTTACAGATGAGATATCATGGTTTTCCTATTCTTTTTATCGTGGTTGCTTTATTCTTCATGATCAATAACAATCAATGAAAATTCGTAACATTAATTTTCTTTGGGAAAGTGATATTTTAGCAAGAATCCATGACTGATAATTTTAGCTGTTGTTCTTCCAGGAGATGAGACTATCAATGTTCCCAAAATTTCAAGAAATAGAACTTATTAATTGTGTTGGTTGATGTTTATTGTCTCTGAACTTAGAGGTCCATAATTCAATTTAAAATTTATTTTGGGGGCGCCTGGGTGGCTCAGTGGGTTAAAGCCTCTGCCTTTGGCTCAGGTCATGATCCCAGGGTCCTGGGATCGAGCCCCGCATCGGGCTCTCTGCCTAGCAGGGAGCCTGCTTCCTCTTCCCTCTCTTTCTGCCTGCCTCTCTGCCTACTTGTGATCTTTATAAGTCAAATAAAATCAATAAAATCTTTAAAAAAATGGAGTGGACCTTAGGGGGGTGCTTATCTGAAATTGAGGGACATTATAAAAAAAATAAAAAATAAAATTTATTTTGAATTGAAAACAAGATCTTACTGATGTTTAGGCATCCCACTTTATATCAGGCCTCCAGTACATTCTAATTTATTTATAGAAAATATCATAAACATGAATGTCACTTTTCCTATTGCATTTATACTGAAACTGCAATGACTCAAAGATGTCAGATCTGAAAAGCACTACATTTCTATAATTTCTGTTTCCTAGGAGGAATGGATATACCATTTTAGCATAATTATCCAACAGTATTCAAAACCACCATGAATTTTAAAACATAGTTATTACACCCTAAAAATCAAGTATGAAAATATATAAACAACCAAATCTCTATCTGTAAATGAAATACTCTCACACAGACGGGTTTTAAAACTTTCTAACTTAAGGAATTTGATAGCACAGACTCAGGGTAGTAGTTTCAGTGCCTACAGTATACTTTCAGGGAGAGAGTAATGTAGGCTCTGAGTCACTTTCTGCCTAGAGATGACCTAATAGTGGTTCTGCCATTGTTTGTTTGTTTTTGAAAATACGTTCCTGGGCGTCATTCAGAAAATGCAGAGTTTGGCAATCTATATAAATTAAGGATGATCTTTTTGAATGTGTGTCTTTCACTACATCAAATTAACATAATTGGACAGAAATTCCACTAAATTAAGCATTGTTAGGAAACGTGTAAATTGGAGCTGCTCAAATTAGTTGCTCTTTGAACTATGTGCTGTTGGTTCAGGATTAGATAAGGAGTTTGAAGGAAAACCTAAATCATTGCTTCCTTTTTTGAGACAGTCTTAGCATATTTTCTTAAAATTAGCTGAAATAAACAATGTGTTTAGTCGCAAAGTGATTTGCATTTTTGCACAAACTCCCTATCTCCTTGAGAATTATAACAAATATTTCATGAACCATCATTGATCTTTACTTTGTGACACTGCTGTAAAGTACATTCAGAGTTGCCAGTTAAAAGTGTTAGTGTTGAGATGAAATGTCATGCATTTTTCTTCACTTCCATGGAAATGAACACAGTAATTTATTAAGACACAATGAAGAAAAAAAAATTGACAATGAGTTCCAGATTTTAAAAATCACTTGCCATTCAATCCAAATTGTGAGTTTGATCGGTTACCGAACACTTTATAATGCACCCCCGGTAATTTTACAGAGATTATTTGTTTCTTACCAATTCGTGATTATTCTGTCTTGCAATGCAGAGAAAGCTAACTAATTTAAAATAAACTTCCGTTAATTTTGATTGTTATAAACTTAAAATTGATTAATTTCCATATACAGAGTTGAAAATGTTCACAATTTACATTAAATATATATTCTGTGTATACCTTGGAAAAATTATACTGAAAATTGAAATTAAAATGATGTTGTATATAGCTGCAAGAAGCCGCCTGTCCCATTTCATCTTACTATATAAGTTGTGTCAGGTAATTTATAAAATCCCTACTGCATAACAAGTCCATTTTTGTTGGAATGGGTAGTAGTGTTTCTTCTTATTTCTAAATAGGAGTTGGTCTATGAGTGCATCTGCAACTGTATTTTTCCTAAGTGGCTTCATGGTCTTGAACTGAGAAAGCTCAGAACATTAAACATCAAAATAATATATTTTGACATAATTAGACATCAAGGAAGTGCAATTAAAATGACACTGAGATATCACTACACACTTACCAGAATGGCTAAAATAAAATATAATGACAAGACCAAAAGAAAAAAATATACCATTTGATGATACACAATGGCAAGTTGTACCATCACTTAACCATCTCAGAATAGTGTAGTGTTAAATTTGTTTTTCTAAGCAATGTTTTGGGTCACTTACCACTTTTCAAGGATATAAAGTGCTACCATTTTACTTAAAACGTGAAATTTGGTCAGATTTAAATTTCAATTTATGTTAAAACATTCTGTAAACTGTGTTAAACTTTGACATTTGTTCCCTCTGTTCAGTGAATAACACTATATCATATTCTAAAAAATACGTTAATTTTCATTTTGAAAAATATCCCTTTTTCCTCTTATGGTAATTATTAATATGAATTAATAGTAGAATTTGATATGGTTTCATATGCCCATAAATACTTTATTGTATATTATCAAATTTAATAATGAATATAATGTACTTCTTTGGACAATTTTTAAAGACCAGTCTACTCTTAAAATAAAAAAATGGAGACACACTTCTTTAGTTCACACAAATTTCATTTTGTTATATATAACCTCAGATAAATTTCAACAAATCATATTTTATTAAAATTATGTCTACTTAAAAATCTCATAGAAGAGTAAAACCATCATAAATAAAAATAAACACACACAACACACACACATCACCCATGTATAGGCAAATCACAATGGCTGTAACAATACATTAGGCATTCCACAGTTAAGGGCTATCAAAATTTCCATCAGTGGCAAAAAGATCTGTATCCAAATGGACTGATTTTCCAGAATCCAAGAAAAAGTCTCCTAGGGTTTATTTAAAGATAAATATTTAAACAAATACTTCTTAAATTTAGGAAATTCAGAACATACGATTAAAGAATATTTGCAGTGCAGACTATATTCAATCCTTCCTTCAAAATGTGCCTTTGAGTACATAATTCTGTTTTCTCTATCTCAATTGAGCTGTCCTCCAAGGAAGTTTTCTAAAATGTGTGTCTCTGTGTGATAAATGTTCTAAGACCTAACATGCTTCATTGTATTTTTACTGTGCTCTCAAATTTAATCAGTAATTTGGCTTGATGTATAATATCTAGTTTCAAATATCTTTTCCATTTATACAAACACCCAGCTGTCTCCTTTATATGCTATTACTATTAAGAATTCTGCTGTCAGTATTATTCTTGTACATTTTAGGTGATCTGTTCTTCTCTTGGGCATCATTTATGCTCCTTTCTGTTTTTGATATTCTTAAAACTCACCATAATGTATATGAGTGGTTTTGTGTGTGTGTGGTTTTTGTTTCTGATTTCTCATATTTGGCAACATTTTAAGTCTGGTATCTTTTATCTTTCTTTAATTCTCCAAAATTTATCTCAGTACTTATTTAAATATTTTCTTTATTTTTTTTTCTCTTCTGCTGCATTTGGGCAGAAGTCATTAATTTGTTTGTTTGTTTGCTTTTCCCAACTCATTTATTCATTTTACAGCTATATTCATCTTAGTCTCCATTTATTGTATTCTTTATTTCAACAATTTTCACTTAATTTATATTCACAGTATAGTATCTTTTCTTTGTATATGTATATCATTATTTTATCATATACTTTTAAGCTATTTTTTAAAATATTTTATTTATTTATTTGACAGTGAGAGATCACAAGTAGGCAGAGAGGTGGGCAGAGAGAGAGGAAGGGAAGCAGGCTACCTCCTGAGCAGAAAGCCCAATGTGGGGCTTGATCCCAGGACCCTGAGATCATGACCTGAACCGAAGGCAGCAGCTTAACCCACTGAGCCACCCAGGCGCCCCTTTTAAGCTATTTTTTTAAAGTACAGTCATTCTTTTTTTTTTAAGATTTTCTTTATTTATTTGACAGAGAGAGATCACAAGTAGACAGAGGGCAGGCAGAGAGAGAGAGAGAGAGAGAGAGAGAGGGAAGCAGACTCCCTGCTGAGCAGAGAGCCTGATGCAGGACTTGATCCCAGTACCCTGAGATCATGACCTGAGCTGAAGGCAGTGGCTTAATCCACTGCGCCACCTAGGCGCCCCTAAGCTATTTTTTTAATTCCTGTTCCAATAACACTTGGATTGCCATATAAAGTTAACCACATCATCTTTTTTAGGTAAGTAATTGTACTTTTTATGTGCATAGTTATTTTGGTCCATGAGTTCAGCTCCTCTTAGGATCATCAAATCTTTGTAAAGTCTGGGTATGCTAGGATTTTCTAAGCAACAATAAAATACATTGAAACCTGGTAGCTTAATTATAATAATGTTTTCTATCTCAATCATTCACAATAGTATTACATTCTGAGTAGCTTCCTTCTATTTTGCAGCTATAGTGTTTGGAAAAACTTGAATTGTGATATCACTGTGATAATGTGAATTAGTCAGGGTTTTTCAGAGAATCGGGAAGAGAAAACAAGGAAGATATTCTCCAGGGCCAACTCTAGAAGTGACTATTAAAACATCTGTCCAAATTCAATTGAACAAAACTCAGAAATGCCATCTCCAGTGAAATACAAAGAAGATTATATATAGTTCTGGGCACACACATCTCATTTGACCCAATGATGTACATCAATGAAAGACTGAAGGCCAATCACCACTCCATGGGAGAATTTAAAAATAAATTTACTAATGAGGCCAAGAATTCAGAATCACAAATACTTCAGAACTAATAATAACTGCCTTCACTTGATGTTATTCTCTAAGATAAATCCTACGATCAAGTTTCAATTTTAAAGTCTTACAATTTTAAATTCTTAAATCCTTATGAAGAAGCATCATTTGGAGGGAGCAGTTTTCATAATTTATCATCCATCAGCCCTTTTTAAAAGATTTTATTTATTTATTGGACACAGAGAGAGAGAAAGAGAGAGAGATCACAAGTAAGCAGAGAGGCAGGCAAGCAGGGAGTGAAGCAGGCTTCCTTTTGAGCAGAGCCCGATGTGGGGCTGGATCCCAGGACCCAGAGACCATGACTTGAGATGAAGGCAGAGGCTTAACCCACCACCCACATGATGAGAGAGCCACTCAGGTGCCCATCATCCATCAGACTTAATTGATTGGAGGAAAATGTGTGGAGAAATAATGCCTTAGGGAGCTAATCTCTCTAAAGGATTTTCAAGTCTTTACCCCTTCAAGGTTTTTGTACAGTTCTGATAGCCTCTAAACATCCAGCTGATTTCTACAGTGACAGGCCTGTTAAAACCTGTCTTCAAACCAGGAATAGAGCTTGAAACATACCAGTCAAGAGCAACTTTGAGTCTTTTAAGGAATTTATCATCATTTCTTTGTTTTTGGTTAATATCTGAAATAGTTCTATATTACACTTGCATAATTTCTCCAGAGCTGACTTTGAAGGAGGCATTCAGTTCCAGCTAGTTCCATATTAAGGCAAGAACTATAATTCTATATAAAAAAAAACATATTTTAGGGCGCCTGGGTGGCTCAGTGGGTTAAAATCTCTGCCTTCGGCTCAGGTCATGATTCCAGGTTCCTGGGATTGAGTCCCACAGTGGGCTCTCTTCTCAGCAGGGAGCCTGCTTCCATTCCTCTCTCTCTGGCTGCCTCTCTGCCTTCCTGTGATCTCTGTCAAGTAAATAAATAAAATTTTTTTAAAAACATATTTTATACCAGTTATTCATGTTTATTAACTAAGATATCACAATACAAATAATACAAACAGTTGCTCTTTATTAATACCTTCAACCAAGATCAAAAAATATGTCATATTTTCTCCAAAATTTTTATATCATCTGATAGGTCAGATACATATAAAATTACATTTAAAGTTTTAAAAATATCAGCAAATATTTTCATTTAAATGCAAATTTGAAAAAAATCTACTTTTCCAAACACGACTCTTTATCCTATTTTTTTTGAATTTTGTCGACAACTGATAAAATGTTTAGCGAGACTATAAATGTTAGATCGAAAAAAATGATAAATACATGTAGGTTCAAATTATTATGTTCCATTAAAAATGATTTAGTCTTTGATGAACATCTGTTTGGTAATATGTTGTATCCAGATATAGTAAATTAATGATATATATAAAATTATAGGGAAATGACACCTTCTGTTCCATTATGAGTAGAGCTTTTAAAATGCTATTTGTCACAACCTGCCATCTTGTCATTACGTAGCATAATGTAGCATTTAAAAAATGTATACTCTTCACTTTGAAGTCTTTTAGAAATCTAAAATATGACTTTCTATGGTTTGTGTTTCCATATTCCTTTATTGCCAGTTTGAACAAATCCACATGCTTTGATTCAAAGATAATAAATTCCTCTTATTTGGAAAAATAATGTTTATTTTTGTTCTCTCACCCTTCGCAGGTGGTTTCATTTTAGCACACATCAGAGTTATAATTCATGCTTATTAAAAACATTTATTATGATCTACATAGATGAATGAAACTTTTATTTTATTAAATTATTTGCCAAAAATCTGTTATTTTTAAAAATGTATTTCCTTTGAAGGGTTATTTTAGAGCGTTCAGAGAGGATCTAGGAATGTGGTATTATGCAATTTTTAAGCAGGTATGAAATGGTTATTTATATGATTGTTTCTTTAAGGTTTATGTATATTGTCCATTATATGCTATAAAATATTTTGAAAGTAAATTTAAAGTATGTTTTGTATAGTTTATTTTTTGGAAAAAATATTGAAATGACTTAGGAAATTCAGTATACTCTCAACATTAATTTATTTTGAAATTTACCAGTTGTCTACTGAACCTATTATATGGCAGATATTACTTCAGACTACACTGGTAAATGAAATACTTGGCTTTGTAGAACTTTTATTTTCATGGGTGAGACAATTAAAAGCTATAAACCTTAATAAAAATTGCATAGTGCATTCAAAAATGATGAGTACAATGGGGAAAAAGAAAAATTCGATCAGGGTGAGAAAAATCAAGGTTGCTAGGCAGGGGATGGGGAGTTAAAATTTTTAATAGGAAGATCAGGGTAGTTACAATGAAGCTGACAATGGAACAAAGGTGTGGAAAGGTGATGAATTTGTCCAGAACTATCAGCAATAAGGTCACTCTAGACAAAGGAATTGGATATCTTGAAGGCCATAAGGTTGGATCATGCCTGGCATATCTGAGGAATAGCAAGGAGGCCACTGTGAGTGACTGAAGAGTAGCAGGGAAAGAGGTCACAGAGTTTAAATGAGTGGCTAGATCATTTAAAGCTTAGAAGTTATTGTAAAACTCTGGCTTTATATTTGGAAACTTACTGTGTGATAGAATTTCTGCTAATAACGGAGAGTTCAAATGTCCATAAAATTTCAAGGATTCTTATTCTAGTAAGACAGAATAACGAAAAGATTTCATATTTTCACATGGTGTAACAAATGCCCAGATATCCAAGTGTAGGAAGCAATGGGAGCACAGAAGATGGCACTAAAATCACACCAATATATTTGATGACTGTGACTATATATAAATTTGTATTTTCTAGATTTTTTATAGTCATGGAATCACACAGTATATACTATTCTTTGCCTGGCTTTTCTTTTCTCAGCATCATTACTTTGAGAATCTCCAATTGTAAATAGTTCATTTTGATGTTGAATAGTAATCTCTTGAATGAATAGATCATAATTTGTCTTTGCTCTATGGATGGACATTGATGAACATTTCCACTGTTTTCAATTCTTAAAGCTGCTATGAAATTCATATACAAGTCCTTGTATGAACATAGGGTTTGTTTCTCTTGGTTAAATGCCTAGAAGTAAAATGGCTATTTGTGTAACTGCAACATATTTTGCATTTAAAAAAATTTTCAAACTATTTTCCAAAGTGGTGGTATCATGATATATGCCAACAAGAGTTTAGATTTTTTCTTGCTTCCCAATCTACCTCAGACCAAGTACAATTAGCCTTTATAATTTTAGCCATTCTAATAGATATGTAAGCATGTCTCATTATGATTTTAATTTGTATTTCTTTAATGTCTAAATGTTGAGAAATTTGTCATGTGCTTATAAGCCATCCTTATCCTTTTGGTGACATGTCTCTTCAATAATTTTCTTCACATGTAAAATTGGATACTCTGTTTGGTTATTAGTAAGGTTTTTTATTTTTATTCATTTTTTAATAATCAGAGTAGATGTCCATTATCAGATATATAATTTGCAAATCCCTTCTCCATCTTTACGGTTTCTCAATGGAGCTTTGATAGCTGTGTCTTTCAAGAAATATGCTACTTCTTTCCTGGTACACGGAGGTATGACTAGAACATTATCAATGTTGACCTTTGCAAAGAAAATCATGGCTTAAGATATAGGTAGTCTGCGGTTGTTGGGAGTGTTCTGTAATATCAAGCATATCTAGTTAGTTGATAATTTTGTTCAAGTCTTACATATCTTACCAATTTGATGACCATTTGTATATATAATCTTAAAATAAGGGTGTTGAAATTTTTTTCCATTTCTCTTCTAAGGTAGAAGTTATGATTTTTGTTCTTAGTTTTTCCCTATATATCCCCAAATCTGTTATTAAGTATTAAATGTCAAGAATTATTATACTCCCTGATGAATTCATCCTTTTACTCTTCTGTAATTTTGACTTGATCTTTATGTCTGATAATGAAATTTGCTTTAAAATCACTTTTCATTATCTTGATATAACCACCAAAGTTATAGTGTGATTAGTGTTAATAAAGCATATTTTTTCTTTTACTTTTTAAAGCACTTCTATATTTAATCCTGACAAAGAAACAAAACAGCTTTTTAACTCTGGAAGCATCTTTATAAATTATCTTTTTTTTTTTTTAAATAAAGCAGTAGCAATTTTTAAGGGACCTAAAGTGAAAGTAGATTTAGAAATTTATTTATTTATTTCATTATTTATTTAGTAAAAGATTTTATTTTGTTTATTGACAGCAAGAGAGAGAGAGAGAGATAGAGAAGAAGAAGCACACAAGCGGGGGGAATCACGTGCAAAGGGAGAGGAAGAAGCAAGCTCCTTGTGGTGCAAGTAGTCCCATGCAGGGCTGGATCCCTGTACACTGGAATCATGACCTCAGCCAAAGGCAAACATCTGCTTAAACAACTGAGTCATCCAGGCACCCCTGCAAAATTAAAAAAAAAAAAGGCCTTTTAAAAACATTTTGTTTCTTTCTTGTATTTTTTTAAATATTTTATTTATTTGACAGACAGAGAGACAGGAAGAGGAACTATAAGCAGGATAGAGGGAAAAGGAGAAGCAGGTTTCCCACTGAGCAGAGAGCCTGATGTGGGGCTCCATCCCAAGACCCTGGGATCATGCCCTGAAAAGAAGGGACACTTATGGAGGAAGCCACCCAGACACCTCTTTTCTTTGTTTTTAATATATGGCAACTGATGCTTCCCAGCCACGAGGAGCATATTACCCATTGATTAAATCTTTGATAACAACCTATTTACAAAGGTGTGTAAATATATACTTACTCAGATTTATATACTTTGTGTTTTCTTCATAGTTTGGGGCTGGACCCCATGGTCACAACACTGCTTCCAGTTTTTTCCTTCTCATCTTTTGATACCAGGTATTTGGTCAGCAAAGCAAATTAGTATCAAAATTAATAAGCCCTTGGCACCATATCTCTGGAGCAGGGGTTGCTCTTAGCCAAGGCCCAGAGCAGGTGACCTCCCCTCGCTAGTGCTATAGCCCCAAGGACTAGGTCCCTGCCACCAGAACTCAGTCTTACATGTTATGCTAAGCAGACAAAACCAAAACAGGAAAGCTCCGACAGCTTTCACTGGCATGCCTCATCTCCAACTCCCTCGACGCCCAGGCAGTACCAGATGACAGGGAGGGGTCTTGGTCCAACATATGGGAGGGAAGGAAGTAGCCACAAGCAAGTACCTGCCTCTCTGTTCCTTTCTTTCATGAGCAGGTTGTAAGGAGGAGGAAGAGGAAGGGGAAGAGAGGTGACCTTCAAGGGGTGAAGGCCTCAGGTAGGCAGCTGGCTCCTGCCAGTAGGAAAGGGACAAAGGAGAAGGCCTTGAGTCTTTCAGGGAGGGTGGGGGGTAAGGGTTACAGCTTATGACGGAATCTGGACAGAAGTAATAGGGATACTAGTCATTTGAGTCCACCATTGGCAAGCTGGGCTGGGTGTCAGGGCAGATAGGCCTCCCTGGGCAACGGCACATGAGAGAAGGTGGAATTCTTATCTGAGGAGCAGGTGGAGCTTTGGGTGTTGGGAAAGCATAGACAGTATTGTTCCAGGGCCAAGGACAGGTCCGGGTACTCCTGGTTGGAGGTCAAGGCCACAGTATGATCCAGGTCTTCTACCAGCAGCTTGAAGGTACCACATGCCAGCCACCCTTCATTATTGTGTATAACTCTCTGGTGCACTTATTGGCTTATCCATCAAATGACTCCTTCAGCAGCTTGAAAACCACCTCCACAGGCACTCCAGGATATGGGAGGCTCCCAGAGTGAAAATTTTGCACAGGATCACCCCAAAAGACCAGAAGTCACTCTGGTGGATGTAGATCTGGTCAAACATGGCCTTAGGGACCATCCACTTCACAGGCAATGCACTGTTGGTTGTCTTTTTATAGTAACTGATGTGGTGATATCTCTGGCAAGGCTGAAGTCTGAGATCTTCATCATGTTGTCCTTTTTCACCAGCACTTCCCTGGTGGCCAGGTCTTGGTGTATGCACTTCTTGGAGGCAAGGTACTCCATGCCTCAGGCTACCTGGTAGGCACAGGATACCAGGTCCTTGGAGGAGAGTTGCTCTGCTGCATTGTGGCTGATATTGTAACAGTACTCCAGGTCAGGAGGCCTCTGGGCCTGCAGGTACTCCTGTATGTTGTCTTTGGAGGCATATTCCATGGGAGTGTATGAAGGACCGACCTGTGTGCAGGACCCAGCAGGTTGATGGTGTCCTTGTGCTGTCCAATCATCTTCATCATCTCCATTTCTGAGATTAGGTTTGACAGGTCTTTCTCTGTTGCAACTGACTTCAACATCTTCACAGACACTTTAGTCAAATGGTTGGATTGGCCTTTGTCCAGCCCAATGGCCTCCTCCAACACCACCTGCCCAAAGTAGGCCTGTCTTAGGGGTCTGCCTAAACTGCCTTCAACCAGCCTGCCTCAAGGCAGTTATGAACTCTAGATTATCCTCAAAAACATTAAACCACAAGCTAAAAATTCTCTTCACTAGGTCTCTGTTGCAGATCTAATTTTCTTATCTTTCATCATTTATCTTTTTCCTAATTCTTATTTTCAGTATAGTTTATTTTGCTTCCAGGTGTTTCCCCTGGTTTCTGTATGCTGTTTCATAGGGAAGAATTATCCTGTCATAAAATTATTTCTTGAGCATTCATTACATCTCTCAGTTAAAATGGGTTCTTTTATGGTATTGATTCATTAGAGTTTTCTCAAAATGGGAAGAATTTTCAAAATGGTGTTTTCCTCAAGGTTCAGAGTATGTCTTAGCCTCATCTTTACACTTTTTGAAATTCACTTTTCAAATTCTTGTCCCTCTTTTTATCTTTTTAAATTAAAATGTTTAATTTTTACTATTTTTTATTTGAGTATAGTTGATATTTAGTGTTACATTGATTTCAGATTTTCCATATCTCCATACATTATTCTATGATCACTACAAATATAGCCACGATCTGTCACCATATAACACTATTATAATATCATTGACTATATTCTCTACACTGTCCCATATCTCTTTTTAAAATCTCTGATTCTTATGTTTTCTGATATTCCAATTTTTGACCATCATTTTACTTGGTTACATTAATAAAATATGCCTGATTACACACTCTTTGCTGAACACCATAGCATTTGATTTGTAGTAGTCTTCTTCTTCCTCTTCTTTTTTTAAATTAACATATAATGTATTATTTGCCCTAGGGGTACAGGTCTGTGAATCGCCAGGTTTACACACTTCACAGCACTCACCACAGCACATACCCTCCCCAATGTTCATAACCCCAACACCTTCTCCCTACCCTCCCCACCCCCTGGCAACTCGCAGTTTGTTTTGTGAGATGAAGAGTCTCTTATGGTTTGTCTCCCTCCCGATCCCATCTTGTTTCATTTAATCTTTTCCTGTCCCCCAAGCCCCCCACATTGCACCTCCATTTCCTCATATCAGGGAGATCATATGATAGTGTCTTTCGCTGGTTGACTTATTTTGCTAAGCATAATACCCTCTAGTTCCATCCATGTCAACGCAAATGGCAAGATTTCATTTCTTTTGATGGCTGCATAGTATTCCATCGTATATATATATACCATTCATTTGTTGATGGACATCTAGGTTATTTCCATAGTTTGGCTATTGTGGATATTACTGCTATAAACATTTGGTGCACGTGCCCCTTTGGATCCTATAGCAGTCTTCTTTACCTCTATCAGAACCCCAGGAAGATTTATTTATTTATTTACTCACATAAACAGATATCCAACACAACGTTTTTTGATGTTCAAATGTATTATAATGTCTTACCACTTAACACTATGCTTACTGCTCTCTTTCACTGTCTGACTAAATCCTCATCATCACTATGCCATTTAATGAGAAAGAACATTTGAACTCAGAGTTCTCTCCATATCAGGGAATGAAGACTCCACCCTTCTGTTTGTGCAGGTAAAATATATGTTGATATTGTCTGTCCTGCACATACCCCATCCTGTTCACCAGAATATTCACCATCAAAATATATACAAAATGAAAACCATACCTCACCACTTCTATTACCACCCAGCATGCTAAAAACACCATCATACGTTCCTGAATTATTCACTTGATTGATACCCCACTTCCACACATACTGCACTCCTTTCTCCCTGCAAATTTATTTTGGTACAGCAATTTAACCTAAAAATCAAGTCAGATGATTTTATTCTGCTGTTGAAAGTCTTTTGGTATCTTCCCCTTTCATATTAAATAAAAACTGAAGGCGTTTCAATGTACTAGAAGGTCATACATCAATACGTTCTTCCTCTCTCCACCACTATGAACTCCTCATTGGCCTCCTTGCTTTTCCTCAAAAGTAACAGACAAGCTGTTCACACAAAGTCTATATACTTACTTGCTCTGTCTAGAGCAATCTTTTCCTTTAATATTTGTATAACACTCTCCTTCACTTCCTGGGTCTTTGTGCAAATAACATCTCCTAAATGAGATATAACCACCCAACACAAAATAAAATTAACTTTCAACCCAGCATTCTGCAATGGCTTTTACCTTTCTTGTATTTCTTTGAAACACTTATCACCATCAACCATCAATCATTATTCTATTACTGGTTTATTTTATTATTTGAGACAGAGAGAGATAGAATTGGGAGGGTGCGCAGAGGAAGAAGAAAACACCCCACTGCCTAGAAAGCCTGATGGGGAGTTACATCCCAGGACCCTGAGATCATGACCCAAGCCAAAGGCAGTCACTCAATGGACTGAGCCACCGAGGTGCCCCTCTATTATTGGTTTACATCACTATTATATTTCAAAAGAATGTAAGCTCTTTGTGGTCAGGTATTTTATATGTTTTATTAATTGAAGTATTCTCAGAAAGGTAGCTGGCAGATTGTAAGGGCTCACTAAACTGTATTTCGTTGTTATTATTGGGCTCCTTTATGGGCTTTACCTCTTACGCTAGAAGTCTATCCTTCAGATGTAAGCAATAAGAATAGAGCCCTGCTGCCTGTTCAAATGTGTAAAAAGCCTGTATTAAGTGGATATTTTAAAAGCTAAATGAATGGCTTAATAGTTGTATATAGGGGGAAAGGGAACATATTTTTCACAGTTTAGAAGTGGAGTTCTTTTATAGAGTTCTTGTACAAGCCTACACTATTGAACGATAATGGGCAGTTGTACATTACAATTATACAAACACTTTGGTAATTTATACAAACACTTTGGTAATTTATATCCTTTTCTTGTAATTCATGACTGGATCATTTAATTCCTTAGGAGCATTATAGCATTTCAACTTTTCATGTTCAATAAACTTATTGGGGTTGCTACCTTTTTTATTCAAATGGAGAAATAGTCATGATTTAATCTAAATAAAGTGCTACTGACTGTGTTGTTTTCTAGGAATGAGTCGCACATGCTAGTTTAAAATTTTTGTTAAATTCCCAAGTCTGTCACTGATAAAAGCCTTTTGTAGATTAGTAACTTGATCAAAACGGAAAAGTTATGTAACACCAATTGTTATCCTATCTTTGTTTCCATCTTGCATTGTAATAACACCCATCTTAACTCTATTTAAGACAAATCATTGCCAGATGGATTTCTGGCATTGATTGCATGATATGAAATCTAGTATAACTAAAAGTTTTTGGTTTTAGTAGCATATAAATCAATTTAGAAAAATATATGTATTTGAATATAAGATAAAGTTTTAAATTATTTGGCAATAGTAAACTAAACGTTTTTTTTGTAAATTTTTATTTTCTAAAATTTCATTGAGCTCTTTTGCAATAAGAAACAAGTTACAAAAAATTAAGGTTTATTTACCCCAATTCAAAATTATTAGGAATATAATCATAGAGGTTGAAGTATTTAAAATATTGAACCCAAAATATTTTATTAGGTAAATTCATGAATGCTGAGCATTCACTGTTAAAATATACTAATAAATATACTGGTAGAAGCCTAAAATCAAATATTTATTAAATATTTATATCCATATCTTTTCATGGCTTGGTAATTCATTTCTCTAGCATTAAATAATATTCCATTGTTTGCCTGTACTACAGTTTATTTTTCCTTTCACCTATGGAAGGATATCTTGGTTGCTTCCAAGCTTTTGTCAGTTATGAATAAAACTACTATAGACATCTTTGTGGGTATAGATTTCATCTTCTTTGGATAAATACCAAGAACTGCTACTGCTGAATCATCTGGCAAGAATATGTTTAGTTTTGTAAGAAACTGCCAAGTTGTTTTCTATTCTTTATTCTCAATAGACATGGAAGAACATTCCTGTCTCTCCACATCCTCACCAACATTTCGTGTTCTGTTGTCAGTGCTCTGGATTCTGGGTATGTACTGGTGTCTCTTTTTTGTTTTAATTTGCATTTTCCTGATGACATATGATGTGAAGCATCTTTTTATATGCTTATTTGCCATCTGTAATATTGTCTTTTGTGAGGTATCTGCTAAGGTCTTTGGCTCATTTTTAATCACGTTTTTCCCCCATTGTTGAGTTTTAAGGGGTCTTTGTGTATTTTTGATTAACAGTCCTTTGCCAGATGTGTATTTTGCAAATTTTTTCTCATAGTCTGTGCTTTGCCTTTTCATTCTCTTGGCATTGTGTTTCACAGAGTAGACATTTTTAAATTCAGTGTTTGTGCTTTTGTAGCTAAAGTTATTGCCAAAACTAAGGTCATTTAAATTTTCTTCTATATTAGCTTCTACATGTTTCATGTTTAGGTTTATAATCCAATCTGAGTTAATTTTTGTGAAGAGTGTATGATATCTGCCTGGATTTATTTTATTTTATTATTTTATTTTATTTTAATTTATATTTTTAAATTTAGCTTCACCATTACTCCAGAACCATTTGTTTAAAAGATTGTATTTTGCTCTCTTGTATTGCTTTTGCTTTTATATTAAATATAAAATATAATTGATAATATATATTCTGTTGCTTTAATCTAGTCTTTCTGTGGTATTACAATATCTTGCTTACAATTATCGTTATGGTAAACTTTTTTTAAAGATTTTATTTATTTATTTGACAGAGAGAGAGATCACAAATAGGCAGAGAGACAGACAGAGAGAGAGATGAGTTGAAGCAGGCTCTCTGCTGAGCAGAGAGCCCAGTGCGGGACTCGATCCCAGGCCCCTGGGATCATGACCTGAGCCAAAGGCAGAGGCTTAACCCACAGAGCCACCGAGGCACCCCATCGTTATGGTAAACTTTGAAGCCAGTCCTCCTCTAATTGATGTCTAAGAACCCTAATTAGTTAAGAAAACTTTTTTTATCATTTTCATTGCTACTTACTATTATTATTATTATTATTAATATCTCTATTATAAATAATTCACAAGGGTATCTTTCTGACAAAAGACAAAGAGCTGGCTAGTAGTAGAAAAAGTACATTTGACTCTGTCAGTGAAAGTGGTAAAGGGATTTGAGAAAATAAGGCAAAGCACTGGAATTATGTGTTAAAACTTTAAATATTATAGACACATTTACTTAATCTCTAATACTGTTGTTGCTTACAATATAATAAGATGTTTTCCATGAACCACGCATTACAGCAAATATATTGTTTATACAGATTAAATTTTCATCAAAAGGGATGCCTGGGTGGCTCAGTTCGTTAAGCAGCTGCCTTTGGCTAAGGTCATGGTCCCAGTGTCCTGGGATCGAGTCCCGCATCGGGCTCCTTGCTCGGCCGGGAGCCTGCTTCTCCCTCTGCCTCTGCCTGCCATTCTGTCTGCCTGTGCTTGTTCTCTCGCCCACTCTCTCTGATAAAGAAATAAAATCTTAAAATAAATAAATAAATTTTTATCAAAAAATTGTAAGTGTATTTTATTGTAGGATCCTGATAAGCATTTTGCAGATGAGAAAAGTGAAATTTAGAAAAGTATGTCTCTTCAAATCCCTCATACAATATCTGGCCTAGATAGAAGGATATACTATCACAATTGAGGAAGATCATTGAGATTATTTAAAATGATAAACTTTACTGTATAGGGTTATTTAAAAGTTTGCCACAGATTCAGATTCTTTTAAAATATATATCTATTTTGTGTAAAGAGAATGCACTGAGAAGTAAAAAGAAAGTGATATATCAGTGCTACCAACTAATGGCTATAATATCATCACCTTATTTATGAACAATGAAACAGTGTGAAATATTTAAATAAATTTAAATAAATTCCTATTTATTTATTATTAAAGAAATTCCTCTAACAAACAGTATGTTTTTAAGGTTAAGAGCAGGAAAGTGTTGTACTACATGGAAGTAATCAGAAAATGTGATCTAAAAGTCTGCTTCCAAGGGCACCTGGGTGGCTCAGTGGGTTAAAATACTGCTTTCAAGAAGCTATAACAGTAAGTACTGAGCAATAGCTATTATATGCTATGGATGAATAACTGAAATCTTCATTTGAAACTAATGGTACACTATATGTTAACTAATTGAATTTTAAAAAGTTAATTAAAAAAACCACTATTTTATAAAACAATATTCCCAACAGGCTCTTTTGCTTTAAAATACTCACTTTGTAAGGAGAGTCATTACTTTTGTCTAGCCAATTCTTACACCACTGTTTATCCCTTCCCTGCTTTATCCCTTCCCAGTATCAATAAAGGCTCACTTGGGTTACCTAGAAGCCATGAGAAAGCTTGTAATAGATCTGGCTGGTTTTCACCAGCAATTTGACCACCATGTGCACAGGGAAGTCTATTGATAAAGGCTTTATTGCAATAAGTTGCAAATACATGAATGATTTTGAATTCTGTTTCTTGTGGTCTTGTTTCATGATAATAAATGTAGGGTGGCTTATTGGAATGGATGTTATTAACATATCTTCATAGTTACAAGTACATGGAATTGTAAAATAGATGAATGAATGTGGCATTACTGACAAATGTCCTCATTTTGAAATCAAATTACAGTGTGCTAAGATGAGGAAGCAAAGCAGATTTGGGATTATGAGTGAAATAATTTAAAAAAGTCTTAGGGGTATGATCAGACTATTGGGTAATTCAGTAGAAAAATGTCAACTGATTGAGATTCTGTGTTCCCTGATTTCAGAGAGAAGTTAAGATAAATAAGTAACACGAGGAGACTAGGAAGCCAAACATAAGTGATAATTTTGTGCCAGGGTGTGTATACATCTGTTTATCTTCTTGCTTTACCCCTAAGGTTGCTCCTAAAGGAGAGTTTAAATATGTGTTGGAGCTAATCTCTGTGGATTACACAAGAAACCACATCCTACAGCTCTCCCTGAAACGCCCCTTATGATTTCAATGTGATTTGGTTTTTGCATTTTTAGAAATAACAAAATACTTTGCAAACACATCTACTTTATTACCACCACAAGTGAGTCAGCTGACTCCACATTTTAACACAGTGACAGTCACAGAGGAATGGAGGAATGAGTAGAGTTATCAATATATGTGCTTTTAAGAAGGATGACAGGGTAGCAGCTATTTCCAGGAACCAAAACATGGGTCAGCAGCTGTGCAGGAAAAGTGATGGAATAAATGACTCATTTCAGAGGAGTTCTATAACATATTAGTTCTATAATGTATCTTCAGCACCCAATTACCCGCTTTGATCTAAAGATAAGGATTTACAGTTAAGGTCCCATTTATGATTTGACTGGTAGGGTCTGAATCATTTTTACTATTGTTTTGACTCCTACTTGAAACCTATAGTAGTACTTGGGATATGTGTTGTGTATTCTGTGAACATGTGCTATTTTTAGATTAGATAACTTCTGTCTCGAACCCCTGTTAATTTGTTTGTTTTTGTTTATTTGATAGTGGTTTCAGTAAATGGATATATCTGAAAAATTGCAAAGCCACTATTAAAATAAGTTATTATGATATATAGCATGGAATTGCACATTCCTCCTTTGAATCCGACAGAGCTTCACCATATCCTTAACAACTTGGGAAAAACATGCTATTATTTTTCTTTATAAAATTTCTCCTGTTAGGCTGTGATGGTTGTCATCAGCAGGAACTCCTCTGAAGGCTTTGTCAAAAGAGTTGAAAAAATTGGAAAGGTGTGAATGAAGCTGTTTGCTGAATATAAAGAAAAGAGCATTGAAGTACAATTCACACTCTTACTTCTCCTTCTATGCTTTCAGATGTTTGACATTTGAAAATTTTGCTTCTAGAAGAGATGCCCTATATAATTCTTACTTTAAGGAGCCAGTTGCTTTTATAATTTTTTTATTATTCTACCATTCAAGTATTTCCATTTAAATTAAATTCAATACCATTTAAAAAAAATCAAAAGTGCAGCCAGTATTCAATTCCTGGGCTAAATAATTTTAGAAAGCTTTGTGTTATTGAAGCTACAGGGTTTTTCTGTAGTTTTAACTCTTTCTTTCTGTGATTTTTCCCATTAGTCATGTAAGTGACTGCAATATAACAGACATTGAGGATAAAGAAGGACTGAATAGAACAATCCTTGGCCTCATGAAGTTGAGAATCTAGCAAGGGAGTCAAACAATTCAATCATTCAGAGACAATTTATTGAGTGCATGGCCTAAGATGAGCACAACAAAACCCCAGCACAGAGGAATCATTTTAGTGGGAGAGATAGATAATAGGTAAGCCAACTTAAAAAAAAAAAATCGTACTGGTTTTTCTTTAAAAGTGATGCATATTTGAACTAAAAAAGCAGATTTTAAAAAGAGCAGTGATTGAGAAGAGGCTTTTTAACTGAGTGGTCCGAAAGGGCCTCCCTGAAAAAGTCTGTTTTGAACAGATTTCTGAATAATATCAGCTAGGAAGCTGCGTAAAAATCTCAGGGATGGGTGATTTTTCCAGTCAAAAAACTGTAAAGGCTCCAAAGTCACAATAGAGCTATAAGTTTCTCCAATAAAGTAACTTCTGACAAAGAATGAGAAGAAATAACTAACCCAGGTTTGAAAGAAAAGGGACAGACTTTCTATGGAATTCATATTTAATTAAAGCTCTAAAGGACAAAAATACAATAGAGCAAAATTCTGGTCACGCTGATATACCTAATGAAAGTTCATAAACAAGGTGTGGGTAGCAAAGAGTGTGTGGGAATGTTGGTAAGAACAGTGGGGAAGAGTCATCCCTGAACATGTTCTTAAATGAAGCAATTCTTGTGTTGTTTTAAAGGGTAAATTGGAGTTTGCCTAAGTGATTAGAGAAGGATGCCTCAGCTTATGGAAGTTCAAGGCCATAAAGATGTGATAAACTACTGCAGACATTTTCATGTATATTTGTTGTTGCTTCTAGGAATGGTGATCTAAAAACTCCTACTTAAGACAACTAAAAATCCAGACAAAATAGCTTTTAAAATTAAAAATATCAGAATGATTATAAAAATTAAGTGTGGGATTACTGGGCCAAAATACGAAATACAATCAGAGCCTAGAGATATATGCTCTGAAGCCATTTTAGCTATGAGAGCATTTGAAACTGCCAAAACACACTGAGCTGTGTTGTTAATAGACTCTTGATACTAGAGAAACAAAATTCAAAATCCAGCAGCAATCAAATTTGAGGACTTTGGTACAACCCAAATTTAAGTTGAGAAACCCAAAGCACAAGGAGAAGCAGAAATAAGACTATAGCCTACCTTGCCTTCTGTGTAAACTGAGAAAGTCAATCACTTAATTTGGAGTATGATTGTCTTGTAGAGTCTCAGATATAAGAGAAAATCCTGCCAAGGAGGACCATACCATTATTATAGCTCTTAATTATCCCTACTCAATAAGAGTTTCAAATATAATGTCTTGAACATAGGAAAATGTAACAAAGCACACAAAGAAAAACCATTAACAGGATTTGATAGACAAAAGGGGATTAAGTATGATGTTAAAATGCTCAATAAAGGTTGTAAAATGGCTTGATTACTCTGCTTAAAGAAATGAGAGGGGAAGCAAATTGAACAAAAAACTGAAACTAAAAATGATATTGAGAAAGGTTTTATAAATGAACCAAATGGATACTGTAGAACTTTAAAGATATGACAGCTAATTTAAGATACCACAGGGGTGCCTCGGTGGCTCACTTAATTAAACCTCCAATTCTTTTCCTTTTTTTTCTTTAACACATTAATTTTATTTTATTTCTTTCATTTTGGCTCAGGTCATGATGTCAGGGTTGTGAAATAGAGCCCAGATTTGGGCTCTGTGCTGAGCCTGGAGCCTGCTTAAGATTCTTTTCCCTTCTTTTTCTATCCTTCCCTGCACTCTCACTTGCTCGCTCTCTCTTGCTTGCAAATAAATAGATAGATAGATAGATAATAGACAAAGCAAAATAAAAGCAGATTATGAAAATAAATATAAAGATTTTGAAATGAAAACAAGTTCAAAATAAAATAGAGAAGACCTACACAGCTAAAAGTTCATTCAGAAAATCTACTATTAAAGAAGTCAGTATGACACAATGTTAAGATATCATAAGATTTGAGCATGTACTTTACAGAAAGGGTAATCCAAATGGCCACTCATATATAAAAACTGTTTATATTTATTATGAATCTGGAATTAAATTAAATTAAATTAAAAATAAATTAAAACCTAAAGTGACATACTATTACACACTTACCATATTGGGCAACAGTAAAATGTCTTGCAAGAATGTGAAAGAATGAAAGTGCCCATAATGAAAACATTTGAGGTAAGTTGGACAATATTTAGAAAACTTAAAAAACTTAAATAAAGATTTGGTCCATTCCTAGAAATACAATATGGAACTAAATGAATATTTTCACCAGGATATGCAAACAGATGATTATAGCTATTTCATTCATAACGGCAGATCAGTAGTGGTCTATTTGCACAATGTTACATTAAATAAGAGAGAATATTAACAACCTGGGAGGAGGGGCTAGGTTGTTATCATAAACAGATCTTCTATGGTGCTGATTATGTTCTATTTCTTAAAAAAGTTTTTCAAACTTATATCTAGATAGATAGATGATAGATAGACAGATATCCCAGAAGCTGCAATGCTAGGCTAAGACCAGGCTTTAAAGGGCTTTTCTATATTCTACTAAATACTTGAAACCATTCATTATACCATAGCTCAGTGTTCAAATCTCCATTTGTTTCCTCAGTTTCCTAATATTTATCTTAAGGTGACCTGATCCAGACTTTTGATCACCTTTGTCTAAATATTTCTATTTTAACAAAGTCCTTTTTAACACTGAGAGACTAAAACTTAGAAAAATACTCTGATTGTTATCTCACTAGAGTGGAAAATATATAGTTACCCATTAACTAATGATATCCATGTCTACATTAGATCCATGACATTTTTAATTCTTGGGAGCTTTTGGTTAAATGAATTTTTTAAGCTTCCTTTAAATGAAGCTTTAAGCCATCACCACATGAATAAAACTAAAGAACTCAATGAAAACAGGCCAAGTATTTACAGAGTAATAGAATGTGCAGTGGAAAGAGTACAATTCTGAAATCATAAAGCCTAAATTAGTGTGATGCATCTTTACTAGCCATGTAATCATAAACCAGTTATCTAAATGTGTTAGCCTCAGTTTTTTCACCCATGAAATGGTGATGATAATACTTATTATGCAGAGTTGTTGTGTGGATGTGATGAAGCATGGAGCATGAGAGTCTCATATTCCATGCTAAAATGATAGCTATTTTTATACTGATAAAAATTCTAATAATAGTAATTAAATTGTTCAAAATGGTAATATTCATTTATATTGAGGCCCATTTACCAAAATAAATTTCATTTTACTTTACCCCCTCTGAGGATATATATTCCCTAATTCAATATGAATCTCCTTATGAATAATAATTATCATAATAAATATGCTGATTTTTTCTTCTATTTATTTTTAGGGAAGTATCGTTTACTTAAACTTAAGCAAGTCTGTCTTATTCAAAATTTGCATGCTGCTTTCTTATGAAACTAGATTATAGAGTTGTATGAAATAAATTCATGCAGTTAAGACATTTATGTTTGGAAAACTGGGTGGTCAGTTTAGTATTTCAAAAGAAGATTTTAAATTTAAACCTTAAAACTGAGCTCTTTCAGCCTTATTTATAGACCATCCTTCATGCTTCATAAGTACTCCTTCATTGTAAACTAAGTAATAGTTTTTGTCACAGTGTATATAATGAAAATGGATTTTATATTCTATTATTTCAGAGTTAGTTGCAGTTTCTACTTCCTTACTTCCTTTTTTGAAAAATAGATTAATTCTACAAAAAGTTTTTTCCAGCTTTATTGAAAAAAATCGACATATTATAATTTGTGAATTTAAGAAATGATTTCTTATAACATTGCAAACTTTTAACATTTTGTAAATTTTGTACAATTTGATAAATTGGTATACATCTTTATTGCAATATAATCTACATAAAAATGTTAATACATCTACTATCTCGTATAGTTGCCACTGTTTTTTTATGCATGTATCATAAGGAATTTTAAGATCTACTCTCTTAGCAACTTTTATGTATATAGTATAGTAGAGATAAACTTCAGAGGTCTTGTGGGTTTTGTTCCAGACTGCCTCAATAAAGTGATTATCTCAATAAAATAAGTCAAATTATTTTTTTTTTGGTTTCCCATTGCATATAGAAAATAAACACTATACTGTACTGTTCAAAAGCATTATGTTTTTAAAGAAAAACAACGTATATACCTTAAGTAAACTAGTTCTGAGTTTTCAGTGGGTCATAATTACTGATCACAGATCACCATAACAAATACAATAATAATGAAAAAACTTGAAATATTGCAAGAATTACCAACATGTGACAGAGAGACACAAAATGAACAAATGTTGTTAGAAAAATGGTGGCAGCAGACCTCTTTTATACAAGATTGCTATAAACTTTCAACTTGTAAGAATGTGATATATGCAAAGTTTAATAAAGGGAAGCACAATAAAAAAGTATGTATATTTTATTAACTATAATCATCATGCTGTACATTAGATCCCGAGAACTTTTTCATATTATAGTTGCAAGTTTGCACCCTTTGACCACCTTACTCCACCCCAGGTTCACCCCTTGTCAACTCAACTCTAAGTTTCCATTAGTTTGCCTTTTCCTCAGATTCTGTATGTAAGGGATATCATAATACATAAATTAAAAATATATATAAAATCTGTGAAATATTTCACTTAGTATAACAACTTCAAGATCCATCCATGCTGTTGTAAATGGCAGTATTTCTTAATTTTTCATGGTTAAGTAGTATTCCATAGTATATTTTTACCATACTTATTTTATTCATTCATCCATTAATGGATAATGAAGTTATTTCCATCTCTTGCTTAGAGTTAATAATTTTATAATAAACATAAGAGTGCAGATATGTCTTTGAACAGTGACTTCGTTTCCTTTAGATATATACCTAGAAGTGGGATTACTGAATCATATGGTAATATTATTTTTAATAATGTGAATAATCTCCATAATGTTTTCCATACAAATTTATATCCCTATCACAGTGCATATGTTCCCCATTTTCCCCAATATTTACCAAAATTTGTTAGTTTCAATTTTTGGTAGTATATATTCTAATAGGTAGTAATATCTTGCTGTGTTTTTCAGAGGTAAACAACAACAACAAAAAATAAACTATGTAAAACATACCTTAAATTTACTTTAAAAATATTTTATAGCATATAATGGACAATATACATAAGCCTTAAAGAAACAATGATATAAATAACCATTTCATACCTACTTAAAAATTGCATAATACCACACTCCTAGATCCTCTCTGAACGCTCTAAAATAACCCTTCAAAGGAAATACATTTTTAAAAATAACAGATTTTTTGTCAAATAATTTAATAAAATAAAAGTTCCATTCATCTATGTAGATCATAATAAATGTTTTTAATAAGCATGAAATTATAACTCTGAAGTGTGCTAAAATGAAACCCACCTGCGAAGGGTGAGAGAACAAAAATAAACATCATTTTTCCAAATAAGAGGAATTTAGTACCTTTGAATCAAAGCATATGGATTTGTTCAAACTGGCAATAAAGGTATATGGAAACAAAAACCATAGAAAGTCATATTTTAGATTTCTAAAAGACTTCGAAGTGAAGAGTATACATTTTTTAAATGCTACATAATGCTACATAATGACAAGATGACAGGTTGTGACAAATAGCATTTTAAAAGCTCTACTCATAATGGAACGGAAGGTGTCATTTCGCTATAATTTTATATATAACATTAATTTACTATATCTGGATACAACATATTACCAAACAGATGTTCATCAAAGACTAAATCATTTTTAATGGAACATAATAATTTGAACCTACATGTATTATTGATTTTTTTCGATCTAACATTTATAGTCTCGCTAAACATTTTATCAGTTGTCGACAAAATTCAAAAAAAATAGGATAAAAAGTGGGCGCCTGGGGGGCTCAGTGGGTTAAGCCGCTGCCTTCGGCTCAGGTCATGATCTCAGAGTCCTGGGATCGAGTCCCGCATCGGGCTCTCTGCTCAGCGGAGAGCCTGCTTCCCTCTCTCTCTCTCTGCCTGCCTCTCCATCTACTTGTGATTTCTCTGTGTCAAATAAATAAATAAAATCTTAAAAAAAAAATAGGATAAAAAGTCGTGTTTGGAAAAGTAGATTTTTTTTCAAATTTGCATTTAAATGAAAATATTTGCTGATATTTTTGAAACTTTAAATGTAATTTTATATATATCTGACCTATCAGATGATATAAAATTTTTGGAGAAAATATGAAATATTTTTGATCTTGGTTGAAGGTATTAATAAAGAGCAACTGTTTGTATTATTTGTATTGTGATATCTTAGTTAATAAACATGAATAACTGGTATAAAATATGGTTTTAAAAAAATTTTATTTATTTACTTGACAGAGATCACAGGAAGGCAGAGAGGCAGCCAGAGAGAGAGGAATGGAAGCAGGCTCCCTGCTGAGAAGAGAGCCCACTGTGGGACTCAATCCCAGGAACCTGGAATCATGACCTGAGCCGAAGGCAGAGATTTTAACCCAGTGAGCCATCCAGGCGCCCTAAAATATGTTTTTTTTAATATAGAATTATAGTTCTTGCCTTAATATGGAACTAGCTGGAACTGAATGCCTCCTTCAAAGTCAGCTCTGGAGAAATTATGCAAGTGTAATATAGAACTATTTCAGATATTAACCAAAAACAAAGAAATGATGATAAATTCCTTAAAAGACTCAAAGTTGCTCTTGACTGGTATGTTTCAAGCTCTATTCCTGGTTTGAAGACAGATTTTAACAGCCTGTCACTGTAGAAATCAGCTGGATGTTTAGAGGCTATCAGAACTGGACAAAAACCTTGAAGGGGTAAAGACTTAAAAATCCTATAGAGAGATTAGCTCCCTAAGGCATTATTCCTCCACACATTTTCCTCCAATTAATTAAGACTGATGGATGAGGGGCACCTGAGTGGCTCTCTCATCACGTGGGTGGTGGGTTAAGCCTCTGCCTTCATCTCAAGTCATGATCTCTGGGTCCTGGGATCCAGCCCCACATCGGGCTCTGCTCAAAAGGAAGCCTGCTTCCCTCCCTGCTTGCCTGCCTCTCTGCTTACTTGTGATCTCTCTCTCTCTTTCTCTCTCTCTGTGTCCAATAAATAAATAAAATCTTAAAAAAAAGGCTGATGGATGATAAATTATGAAAACTGCTCCCTCCAAATGATGCTTCTTCATAAGGATTTAAGAATTTAAAATTGAAACTTGATCGTAGGATTTATCTTAGAGAATAACATCAAGTGAAGGCAGTTATTATTAGTTCTGAAGTATTTGTGATTCTGAATTCTTGGCCTCATCAGTAAATTTATTTTTAAATTCTCCCATGGAGTGGTGATTGGCCTTCAGTCTTTCATTGATGTACATCATTGGGTCAAATGAGATGTGTGTGCCCAGAACTATAATCTTCTTTGTATTTCACTGGAGATGGCATTTCTGAGTTTTGTTCAATTGAATTTGGACAGATGTTTTAATAGTCACTTCTAGAGTTGGCCCTGGAGAATATCTTCCTTGTTTTCTCTTCCCGATTCTCTGAAAAACCCTGACTAATTCACATTATCACAGTGATATCACAATTCAAGTTTTTCCAAACACTATAGCTGCAAAATAGAAGGAAGCTACTCAGAATGTAATACTATTGTGAATGATTGAGATAGAAAACATTATTATAATTAAGCTACCAGGTTTCAATGTATTTTATTGTTGCTTAGAAAATCCTAGCATACCCAGACTTTACAGAGATTTGATGATCCTAAGAGGAGCTGAACTCATGGACCAAAATATCTATGCACATAAAAAGTACAATTACTTACCTAAAAAAGATGATGTTGTTAACTTTATATGGCAATCCAAGTGTTATTGGAACAGGAATTAAAAAAATAGCTTAGGGGCGCCTAGGTAGCGCAGTGGATTAAGCCACTGCCTTCAGCTCAGGTCATGATCTCAGGCTCCTGGGATCAAGTCCTGCATCAGGCTCTCTGCTCAGCAGGGAGTCTACTTCTCTCTCTCTCTCTCTCTCTCTCTGCCTGCCCTCCGTCTACTTTTGAATTCTCTCTGTCAAATAAATAAAGAAAATCTTATAAAAAAATAGAATGATTGTACTTTAAAAAAATAGCTTAAAAGGGGCACCTGGGTGGCTCAGTGGGTTAAGCCGCTGCCTTCGGTTCAGGTCATGATCTCAGGGTCCTGGGATCAAGCCCCACATCGGGCTTTCTGCTCAGCAGGTAGCCTGCTTCCCTTCTTCTCTCTCTGCCCGCCTCTCTGCCTACTTGTGATCTCTCACTGTCAAATAAATGAATAAAATATTTTTAAAAATAGCTTAAAAGTATATGATAAAATAATGATATACATATACAAAGAAAAGATACTATACTGTGAATATAAATTAAGTGAAAATTGTTGAAATAAAGAATACAATAAATGGAGACTAAGATGAATATAGCTGTAAAATGAATAAATGAGTTGGGAAAAACAAACAAACAAACAAATTAATGACTTCTGCCCAAATGCAGCAGAAGAGAAAAAAAAATAAAGAAAATATTTAAATAAGTACTGAGATAAATTTTGGAGAATTAAAGAAAGATAAAAGATACCAGACTTAAAATGATGCCAAACATGAGAAATCAGAAACAAAATCCACACACACACAAAACCACTCATATATTATGGTGAGTTTTAAGAATATCAAAAACAGAGAAGAGCATAAATGATGCCCAAGAGAAGAGCAGATCACCTAAAATGTACAAGAATACTACTGACAGCAGAATTCTCAATAGTAATAGCATATAAAGGTGACAGCTGGGTGTTTGCATAGATGGAAAAGATATTTGAAACTAGATTATTATACATCAAGCCAAATTATTGATTAAATTTGAGAGCACAGTAAAAATACAATGAAGCATGTTAGGTCTTAGAACATTTATCACACAGAGACACACATTTTAGAAAACTTCCTTGGAGGACAGCTCAATTTAGATAGAGAAAACAGAATTATGTACTCAAAGGCACATTTTGAAAGAAGGATTGAATATAGTCTGCACTGCAAATATTCTGTAATCGTATGTTCTGAATTTCCTAAATTTAAGAAGTATTTGTTTAAATATTTATCTTTAAATAAACCCTAGGAGACTTTTTCTTGGATTCTGGAAAATCAGTCCATTTGGATACAAATATTTTTGCCACTGATGGAAATTTTGATAGCCCTTAACTGTGGAATGCCTAATGTATTGTTACAGCCATTGTGATTTGCCAATACATGGGTGATGTGTGTGTGTTGTGTGTGTTTAATTTTATTTTTGATGGTTTTACTCTTCTATGAGATTTTTAAGTAGACATAATTTTAATAAATTATGACTTGTTGAAATTTATCTGAGGTTATATATAACAAAATGAAATTTGTGTGAACTAAAGAAGTGCGTCTCCATTTTTTGTTTTAAGAGTAGACTGGTCTTTAAAAATTGTCCATTATTAAATTTGATAATATACAATAAAGTATTTATGGGCATATGGAACCATATCAAATTCTACTATTAATTCATATTAATAATTACCATAAGAGGAAAAAGGGATATTTTTCAAAATGAAAATTAGCATATTTTTCAAATTATGATATAGTGTTATTCACTGAAAAGGCAACAAATGTCAAAGTTTAACACAGTTTACAGAATGTTTTAACATAAATTGAAATTTAAATCTGACCAAATTTCACAGTTGTAAGTAAAATGGTAGCACTTTATATCCTTGAAAAGTGGTAAGTGACCCAAAACATTGCTTAGAAAAACAAATTTAATGCTACACTAGTCTGAGATGGTTAAGTGATGGTACAACTTGCCATGTGTATCATCAAATGGTATATATTTTTCTTTTGGTCTTGACATTATATTTTATTTTAGCCATTCTGGTAAGTGTGTAGTGATATCTCAGTGTCATTTTAATTGCATTTCCTTGATGTCTAATTATGTCAAAATATATTATTTTGATGTTTAATATTCTGAGCTTTCTCAGTTCAAGACCATGAAGCCACTTAGGAAAAATACAGTTGCAGATGCACTCATAGACCAATTCTTATTTAGAAATAAGAGGAAACATTACTACCCATTCCAACAAAAAATAGACTTGTTATGCAGTAGGGATTTTATAAATTACCTGACACAACTTATATAGGAAGATGAAATGGGACAGGCGGCTTCTTGCAGCTATATACAACATCATTTTAATTTCAATTTTCAGTATAATTTTTCCAAGGTATACACAGAATATATATTTAATGTAAATTGTGAACATTTTCAACTCTGTATATGGAAATTAATCAATTTTAAGTTTATAACAATCAAAATTAACAGAAGTTATTTTAAATTAGTTAGCTTTCTCTGCATTGCAAGACAGAATAATCAGAATTGGTAAGAAAAAAATAATCTCTGTAAAATTACCGGGGGTCCATTATAAAGTGTTCGGTAACCGATCAAACTCACAATTTGGATTGAATGGCAAGTGATTTTTAAAATCTGGAACTCATTGTCAATTTTTTTTCTTCATTGTGTCTTAATAAATTACTGTGTTCATTTGCATGGAAGTGAAGAAAAATGCATGACATTTCATCTCAACACTAACACTTTTAACTGGCAACTCTGAATGTACTTTACAGCAGTGTCACAAAGTAAAGATCAATGATGTTTCATGAAATATTTGTTATAATTCTCAAGGAGATAGGGAGTTTGTGCAAAAATGCAAATCACTTTGCGACTAAACACATTGTTTATTTCAGCTAATTTTAAGAAAATATGCTAAGACTGTCTCAAAAAAGGAAGCAATGATTTAGGTTTTCCTTCAAACTCCTTATCTAAACCTGAACCAACAGCACATAGTTCAAAGAGCAACTAATCTTGCTAAAATATCACTTTCCCAAAGAAAATTAATGTTATGAATTTTCATTGATTGTTATTGATCATGAAGAATATAACAACCACGATAAAAAGAGTAGGAAAACCATGATATCTCATCTGTAAGGACATGTGGAAAGTAGGAAATTCTAATAAAAATAACTACCATTATTTCCTAAGTTAACATAATATAACTAAACACAAATATTTCATAACAATATTTTCTAGGCTCATTCTGATAACTCTTTTCTACATTCAAATTTAAAGGTTGAGGCATGTGATATATATTACACAAAAAACATCCCAAGGAATTTGTTAAAAAAAAAAACTCAATAAAGGACAAATCCAAAGTAATTTTTTTCTAATTTAATTAACAAATTGTGAATTGACTTACCTATTTCATCACAGTGTATCAGGCACCAATAATATTTTTCAATCGTCATACCTGATGCAATAGTTACCATCTTTCATACATACTGATCATGAACGAGAAAATAAACAAGAGCACCGTAGCTTAAGATCTACCTGCATAAATATAGGACTACTTCAGACAATCTCTTCACCACAACATAGCAATGAATAGAAATCATACATGCTCTGTAATGGACATACAGATGAGATAGAAGGGGATGGGTGTTAATATATGCAGAATCTTTATTAATTACATTGTAAAACAAAATATGGAAAAACAGAATACAATTTTAGAAATACCCAGGTCACCATCATTGTTTTATTTTTATATGTGTAGATAAGGAGTTTAATAAACAATCCATGACTATTCAACTTCTTATATTTTGATAATTTTAGCAAAGGTAACAAACCTAGCAACTAGAAAATTGTATCTATCTGTAAAATACAGCTTTGCAGTATGGTATAGGAAAAGCAAAACAAAATAAGTAAGTAAAGTGTAACATTTGACTGGAGTTTTACTTTTATTATTTTATTTATTATTTTTTATTTTTCATTTATTATTTACTTCTATTTTCTACTTTATTTTAATGAAAATGTCATGACCATAACATAAGAGCAAAATTAAACCAACATGAGAAATTATTTTTTCATAAGTTATAATAAACTAGCTTGGTGATTAATTCAAAAATTATATTACAAACTTCAGTGTACTTGCAGTACGTATCACTGCATAAACAAATGAGTCAGGAGTCATAAACTAATGATGATTCTAAGTGTTATTTAGGGAGAAATTCTGTTCTTAATATATTTCAAATATTCTACACAAGGCAAAGTGGATCCAAGTAATCTGTAGGCAAAATAAGATTTTAGAGAAGTATATATTTCCAACAGTATTTATAAAATATTACCTTTATGAAAGGCATCATCCTGGACTTTTTGGAGAACACACAAAGTAGTAAGAAGTGGCCCTTCAAGAAACATATATAATATCAAGGTTTAACATGAAGCAGCATGTCTTCTCTAACTAAAAAAACATTGTATCAACTGACTTTACTGAAACTTTATATTTATTGCTCTCGTTTTAGGTCATAGTGTCCTTCTGCATGCAGGCTGCTATAACGGACATGATATAGACTGAATAGCTTATAAAGAACAGGAATTTATTTCTCACAGTTCTAGAACTGAGAAGTTCAAGATTAAGGAATGGGCAGATCCAGGGAGAGCCCACTTCCTCATAGATGGCTATCTTCTCACTGTAAACGTACATGATGAATGAATCAAGAGAACTCTCTGGGGTCTCCTTTAAAAAGACTGTAATCCCACTTATGACCTAATCACCTCCCAAAGGCCCCTATGTTTTAATACTATCACTTCCAGAGTTAGATTTCATAATATGATATTGGGAGACATAAACATTCACACCATAGTATATATAAACAAAAAAAGATACAAAAACAACAAACAACAAAAATTATTTTAACTACCTATTATTTTCAACTACATAAAACTTTAATTTGTTTCTATATAATATTAAATAACTCATTTGAGTGATATACTTATATCCAATGCATCTGAGTGCAATTAAATTTGCTTACCCAACATATCCAGCAGCATATTTCTTCAGACTATCCCATTCCCCACCTTACAGGATTACCACAATTAGAAGACAGGGGATAGAGGATAGATAGATAGATGTATACGTAAACACACTTGTACATACACATATGCATATTTTTTCTTGTTAATGATACTCATGCTAATAAAATTTAAGCTCAAGGAAACCTGTATTGTGTGTTACTTAATATCCAGTTTTTAGTCAACATCCAAAAACAAATAATCCAATAAAAACATGGATAGAAGACATGAACAAGTGTTTCCCCAAAGAACACATTCAAATGTTTAGTAGATACATGAAAAGATGTCCATCATCATGTATCATCAGGAAATTGGAAAGCCAAACTAGAAAGCGATACCACCTCACACCTGTCAAAATGACTAAAATCAACACTACAAGAAACAAAAGGTGTTGGAGAGGACGTGAAAAAGTAACACTTGTGGGGGCTGCCTGGGTGGCTCAGTGGGTTAAGCCTCTGCCTTCAGCTCAGGTCATGATCTCAGGGTCCTGGGATCAAGTCCCACATCGGGCTCTCTGCCAGGCATGGAGCCTGCTCCCTCCTCTCTCTCTCTACTTGTGATCTCTCTCTGTCAAATGAATAAAATCGTAAAAAAAAAGAAAAAGTAACAATTGTGAACTGTTGGTGGTGATGCAAAATGATACAGCCATATTTGAAAACAGTATGGAATTTCCATAAAATTTAAAAATAGAAGTCCTTTGTGATCCAACAATCCTGTTGGTGTGTATTTACCCAATGAATATAAGAAAACTTATTCAAAGGGATGCTAGCACCCCTATATTTATAGCAGCATTATTTCTAAAGCTAAGATATGGAAAGAGCCCAGGTATCCATCAATTGATGAATAAATAAAGAATAAGTAGTATGTATATACAATGGAATATTATTCTGCCATAAAAAAGACTGAAATCTTGCCATTTGCAATAACATGGATGGAACTAGACAGTATAATGCTAAAAGTGAAATAAGTCAGTCAGAGAAAGACAAATACCTTTACTCATATATGGAATAAAAGAAACAAAACAAACAAGCAAAGGGGAAAATAATAAGACATAGAGAGAGAAACAAAGCAAGAAACAGACATTTCATTACGGAGAGCAAACTGATGGTTACTTGAGGGGATCTGAAAGGAGTGATGGATTAAATAAGTGATGGGGGTTAATTAGAGCACTTGTCATAATGAGCACTGAGTGCTATATGTTATATTGTACACATGAAACTAATACAACCATATATGTTAACTAACTGTATTTCAAATGAAAACTTTTTTAAAATCCCAGTTTTTAGCTCACATTCTGGCTTACAAAAGGGATTTAGTCAGGAATTTGGAGATTAGTTAATGAACAAATAAGGGGTGAACAGGCAGTTGTTAGATAAAATTACTATCCTTTCTGGCATGATCTTATACCTTTTATCTATTATTATTTTTAGCACTTTAGACTCTTCCTATTTTATTTTGAGTCATTAAGCAAAAATTTCCTCAAAGGACCTTAGAGTCCATCCAATTTGAGCAACAGTGTGAGAGAGGAAATGGTGTCCAGGAGGAAAAAAAAAAAAGATGAAACTACTTTTGTTTACTAGTGAATGCATAGTTCTTCCACAGAAGAAGCTCTAAATGGTCATGGCTCCAGCTTTATATGTGTTCAGTCATATGTTCAGAAGTAGGTAACACTATCAAAAAATATAAAGCATCTGAGATTATTTTCCCTTATTTGAAAGCTGGTGTATGAGTCTGCCGTGGTTTCTTGGGTGTTGATAGAAGACGCAGACTCATGGTTCAGAAATAATATAGTTTATTATTCACAGCAATAGAGGTAGCCAGAATATTAACAGTATTTGTGTGTGTGTGTGTTTGTGTGTGTGTGTGTAGGGGTGGGAGTTATATATCAGTTCTGAGCCTCAGTTCCCACAAGAAGAATCAAAACAGAGGCAGATAATATTTGCAAACACAACAGGTTAAGTTAAAAAAAAAAGATACTATTTCTGTCTTCGAAGTCTATTCAATACAACCATCTTCAAAGGATGGTCTAGAACAAATAATAAATGCAGAAATGTAAGCAACCAATTGAAAAGTGTCTCCCAAGAAACACACTTTGAGAGTCTTCATTTGACAAAAATACTATAGGATATTACATGGATCGGGTGCACTGAATACTGGAAGGTTAAAATTACAAGGGACCAAATATTTGTAAGCAGTTCTGGCATCCAGTAGAGTTCAAATAGGTTTTATAAGATTGAGGAAAGAAGCCATCAAAACCTGGGCCCAGGGGCGCCTGGGTAGCTCAGTGGGTTAAGCCTCTGCCTTCGGCTCAGGCCATGATCTCAGGGTCCTGGGATCGAGCTCTGCATCAGGCTCTCTGTTCAGCAGGGAGCCTGCTTCCCCCCCTCTCTCTGCCTCTCTGCCTACTTGTGGTCTCTGTCTGTCAAATAAATAAATAAAATCTTAAAACAAAACAAAACAAAACAAAAAACCTGGGCCCAATTTTCCCAAAAGTATGATTCTGATTCTAGTCTCTATGATGTTATCCCTTGAAGACAATGCCTCTAATTGAGTTGAATTAGTTTACTAAAGAGCATACCCCCATTTGTTGTAGGAGATGAACAATATGCAAGAGGCAAAATGCTACATGGAAGCCACGTGGTCTTCAGTGGAATATAGAATCAGTTCCTTTGGGATGAATTTGTTCCACATTTGAATTCCCACTTAAGGGAAAATAAGAGTGCCTTCTAATAGATTTTAAATAGGAAATGACAACGGAAGCTTATACAAGATTATAAAATGGGAAATTTCATTTAGATGTGCAATAATTTCAAAGTCATCTTCTTAATATTACAGACTCTTCACATAATCATAATTTTTTTGGTATTATATGGTAATTTCAAATATAGAAAATATAAAGAATTTACCTCTGTAATTATAGCGAGTCTGGTCATAGTATAATGGCAACAAAATTTCAATTTAGAAGTATGGTCTACCAATTATTAATACATTTGGAAATGGTGTGTCATCTTCACTCCACTTGTCTCACTAAAACCTTGAGCCAAAAAAAGTAGGTCCAAGCTGTTTACTGTGGTCAAAATGGGTTGCTTTTGCACTTGGTAATGAAGCATTCAAAGTTTGGAAGAAGAAACTGAGGCTATTAATATTTTCAACTTATTTTCAGAAAAGGAAAGAAAGGATCATCTAAGCTAAAGCCAAAATCTTACACAAGGTGGCAGGAGAATGATCATTTCCCAGATAAAGGGTTTTTCAACTTAGCCATGTTAGGAGGAAGAAGAGATGAGACATTGTGGACTTGACTAACATTTGCACACTGTTCAAAAAGTTTACAAAATAATGTGTATTATTTTTCTTCTTTTAGTTGAGACAAACAAACAAACAAACAAACAAACAAAAAACCACTAATGAGCTTACTCTTAAAAGGAGGTAAACAAGAAACTAGCAAAGATTGAGTGTTAGGTATTGTCCCCCTCCTTTTTTTTTAAATTATGTTATGTTAGTTACCATACAATACATCATTAGTTTTTGAAGTAGTGTTCCATGATTCATTGTTTGTGTAAAAGACCCAGTGACCCATGTAATATGTGCCCTCCTTAATACCCATCACCAGGCTCACCCATCCCCACATCCTTCTCATCTTTAAAACCCTCAGTTTGTTTCTTGGAGTCCATAGATTTTCATGTTTCATTTCCCCCTCCAATCCCCCCACTTCATTTTTCCTTGCCTTCTCCTAATGTCCTCCATGCTATTCCTTAGGTTCCACAAATAAGTGAAACCATATGATGATTGACTTTCTCTGCTTGACTTATTTCACTTAACATAACATCTCCTCCAGTCCCATCCATGTTGATGCAAAAGTTGGGTATTCATCCTTTCTGATGGCTGAGTGATATTCCATTGTATCCATAGATCACATCTTCTTTATCCGTTTGTCTGTTGAAGGGGATCTTGGCTCTTTCAACAGAATGGCTATTGTGGACATTGCTGCTATGAACACTAGGGTGCTTATGGCCCTTCTTTCCAGTAAAATAGAGCTAGCCTATGACCCAGCGATTGCACTACTAAGTATTGGCCTCCAAGATACAGATGTAGTGAAAAGAATTAGGTATTGTTAAAGCACAAATGCAGGGGATAGAAGTTATGGTACAGAAGAGGGAAGGGCAACCATATGGCAGAGTAGAATAAAGTGGCTCAGGAAGAAATTAGTCATATCCAGATATTGTAAGGCATGTGGGGTTGGCAGGGAGGGCATGAGAAATCATGAGAGAAGAGAGAGAAAATGGACCAGGCAGGAGAGGTTTATAACATTTTAACATCTAAGGTAAGCATATGCAAAGCAGAATAGGGAAAGAAATAAAAGTTTTTATAAGACTCAATACATAAGGAATAACGTGGAGGACAGTGGGAGATGGAGAGAAGTGTGCTGGGGGAAATCGGAGGGAGAGACAAACTATGAGAGACTGTGGACTCTGAGAAACAAACAGGATTTTGAAGAGGAGGGTGGCAGGTGGTTGGGAGAGCCCAGTGGTAGTTATTAAGGAGGGAATTTATTACATGAAGCACTGGGTGTGGTGCATAAACAATGAATTTTGGATCACTGAAAATAAATTAAAAGAAAAAAAAAGACTGACTACAGACATGGACCTCCGTGTAACACAGATATGGAACTCACTGGAATACCAGCCACTTCCCACCGACACACGCAGACTATGATAATAATAAATAATAATGCAATTAAGAAAATTACTTGCCAAATAATTTTTCCTCTTTTTAATTTTTATGATTATTATTTTTATTTTATTTTTAAAGTTTTTATTTAAATTCCAGTTAGTTAAAATAAGGTGAATATTAGTTTCAGGTGTACAATATAGTGATAAACACTGCCATACAATGGCTTAAATAAAAAAATGAAAAAAAAATTTTTTAAAGATTTTATTTTTAAAAACCTCTACACCCAAGTTGAATTTCAAACGTACAACCCCAAGATCAAGAGTTACATATTTTACTGACTTATCCAGCCAGGCACCTCAACAAATAAAAATATTATAAAATTGTTGAGTTTGTGGGAGTCTCATTTGCTCAGTCAGTTAAGCGTCTGCCTTTGGCTCAGATCATGATCTCAAGAGTCCTGGGATCGAGCCCCTTATTGCTCATGCTCTCTCTGTCTCTCTCTGGCTTTTGCTCTTAAATAAATAAAATATTTTTTTTTTAAAATGTTGAGTTTGTGTAACTAGTTTTAAACTAGTAGACAGAGATGAAGATAAAGTATGATGTCATTGCAGGGAAAAATACAACTTACACGTTTTAAAAGTAAAATGTGCAATGCAAGTTACATCACTTCTTTTATCACCACACTGGGACTTTCCCTACTGAGTTGTTGTAATGTAAGGACCTATTTTATATTTTTATATTTTAGCAAGAGGCTTTCATTGAGGTTAACCCTTAAACTGTCCTTGCTCCCCTTCCCCCAGGGGATTCACTTAAAAACAAGTCCTGGAAATCAGCTCCAGGTAACAAAGTCCATATACAAGGGTGGGTCAGGCCAGGTGGAGACATCAATCAGCGGGAGGGGGGGCGGTGTTTGCATATTGTCTCCCTAGATACTAAGGAGTATGCCCCACTCCTCCACCCTTTGGGAACCTTTTTGGCACCAATCCTAATCAAGGTGTAATAGGCTGGGTCAAATGTCTATACTAGGGTAAATTGAACCTCAATTGGTCACCTAGCCTCACTGTGGAGTTTCCTGTGTGTGTTAAAATCTCATTGGTCACCTGTGCGTGGCCAGGCCTGACTGCATGGCCTTTGCCCTTAAAAGCTAGACTGTGAAACAACAAAGGGTTGCCTTCTCTCATAAGAGGTGTGGCCCCAAATGTTCGGTTAGATTCTTGATGCTTGGCATGAAATAAAGCTTTGCTTGACCTTCGCTTTACATCAGTCTCGCTCCTTTAATCATAGACCCATTATTGGGGCATAACAGTATTAATCTTATAGTTATAAGTCCACAATGCATCCATCATCCATTCTACCCCTTAACAATCCCCTTTGGACAGACCCATGATCTAGAACAAGCCTTATTTTATAGTGCCTTGTAGGAGATTTTTGCTGCTGCCTAAATTGCCTACTTTCCTCTCACCATTACCACGGAAATTGGGTCCACTGAAACAAAGGGGTAGTGTAAGAAATTAACAACTTCCATAAATCTCTTTAAATAATAAAGTATAAGATAGTGATACCTTTTTTTCTGCCACATAACCAATTCTTGCAAGAATAAGGTCATATAAGAGAATTTACAACACATGCTAGCATTATCCTACTGGACCCATATCATTTGTATGTTTCTCTGTCTCTGAGAAATGTAGTTATTTACATGACTGAAACCTACAAATTGTTTGATATGACTACTAATATCACCTACATTATTTGAAAGCCTGTTTAAGGCTTCTGAAATACATAGGTTTTGTAAACACTTATGAAGCATATTGTATATATCAAACACTTTAAAAATCTCTGCTTTATAAACAAAACAAAAAAACTCTACCTCAATGGAACTTTGAGTCTGAAAAAGATACAGGCAATATACAAGGCAACAGATAGAATAATTACATATTTGATTATATACTCCGAGGATGTCACAGTAAATTGATATGAAAATGATGAGAAACATCTGGATTTCTTGTCAAAATTTTTTGCCTTAAAAAGAATTTGATATTTAGGGAAAGTTGTTACTGAAAGAGGTCCTGTGTCAACCAAAAATGTTAAACCATGATCTGACTAAATTTTCCAGTTGTGATCATTGCTTTGTTTAGCTGTCTTATATTAAGACTGAATTTAGTAATTCAGTCTCAGATTTCAGTAAGTCTTTTTTTAATGATTTTATTTATTTATTAGAGAGAGAGAGGGAGGGGCAGAGGGAGAGGAAGAACCAGACTCCTTGCTGAGCAGGAAGCTGCTGCAGGACTGGATCCTAGTACCCTGGCATCATGGCCTAAGCTGAAGGAAGACACTTAACCAACTGAGCCACCCAGGCACTCTAGACTGTAAACTTCTTAAAGGTAAAAACGTTTATTCTTCTAGTAGTTCCACAGACATTTCTAACATCCATAAGAAAGCATGTACTGATGTAAAATGCCAGCAAATCAAATTATTTAAAAAAGAAAGAAAAAAAGAAAAGATACAACTGGATAAAGAGAAAAACAGAAAATGTAATATTACATTGAATTATTAGAGCAAAGAATGGAGGAAGAGAAAATAAATATGAAATAGAGATTTCCACTAAAAGAAAAAAATTGAATAACGCAGGAGATTTAGAAAATTATTATGACAGACTTGAGAAAATAATAGGAATTTTTAGAAAATAGCAATGAATGAAAAGGTAAATTGTTCCTACCTCTATAATATTAGCTGTTTGTTGTTGTTGTTGTTGCTAATTTACCTATTTAAGCTAATAAAGAAAGAAAGGTTTCATTTAGGGATAAGGTTTCTATATATATATATATTTTTTCCATTTAGGGATAAGGTATATATATATATATATATATATATATATATATATATATATATAAATTTTTATTGTTAGAAAATGTGTCACAGAAAGTGTTTAAACTTTAAGATACAGATGCCACATGTAACGAACTACATTGTTTGAACGTCTAATTTGTAAATGCTGTTAGAGGAAAGTTGGTGGAAATGTCCTTATGTGGTTGTGTTTCTGGAACTAAGTATATTTATTAATAAGGAATAGTTTAAAATTATGAAATGACCAGGAGTGGACAATTTTCCTAATCCTATCAGCTCTTTGCAGCTCTTTTATTAGCCCCCTTCAGGAATATCAGCTTTATTTCTCTAATTAAATTTTATATTAATGTGCTTTTGACTTTTGGCCTTTCTCTTCCTTCTGTTCTTTTTTTTCCCCTAAATTACATGTTTCTGTTTAACAGCTACTATCAATTCTTCTATATGAATTCTCAGCATCGATTTACTAACTCCAGAGATGAAGCAGCATCTGGATGGCTCAGTCAGTTAGGCATCTGCCTTTGACTCAGGTGGTGATCCCAGGGTTGTGGGATGGAACCCCAGATTGAACTTTCTGCTCAGCTGGGAGCCTACTTCTCCCTCTCCCTCTGCCTGCAGCTCCCTTTGCTTGCGTTCTCCCTCTCTTTGTCAACTAAATAAAATAAAGTAAAATAAAATAATGTAAATAATACATTTATTTATTTATTAAAATGCAATTATTACACAATACATAATGTATTGCATAATTATAATAATGATTAAATAATTTATTAAATATTTATATTAAATATATCTATTTAATTAAATAAATATTTTTTAGAATTTAAAATATTCAAATATAGATTTTTAAATATTAAATCATTAATTTAATAAATATCTTAACATAATTAAATAAAATAATTTATTTATTAAAATGAATAATATAATGATGTCATTATCTGAGCATGTATTTTTAAATAGTCTAAAAAAACCATCTAATACAGTCTAAATACATTGAGTTCAGATATTTATACAAGTTAACCCAGACACTCAACCCACAGACAGTTTCAAAACATTTGTTTTTATCTACTACTCAAAATACGATTGTAATGTATTTATTTATAACTTTGACATAGCAAGGAAACTTTGAGGAAAAGGAGACGTTTGCTTTTAATATTTGAAAATTATTTTGTTGATTTAAAAAAAATAAAAACCTTAACACATGAGCATTTCTTCTTAAATAACACTGTGAAGTTTCTGAGTCGCATTCTTTTAAAAGTGCTGATAAAATGGCCTCAGTTACTCATTTAAATTATCAGCTGAATGGGTAACAAATGAAGTAGAGAGCTTTTTAATTATTTATGAATGTATTGCTTGTGGATGGAGTGCCACATAGAGTTACCTCTCTTTTTGGCTTTGTTTTGTGAGCAGCAGTGGAATCTATGAATGAGATTAAACATAAGGACATTCACAGAAATTCTTAATGAACTTCTGGGGAAGGGCAATAAGTGCAAGGAAAAACTGCAGCAAGACTAATTACAAATTTCAAGTGGTCATCGCTTAATTATAGAAGCTTTTAAGTTCAAGTAATATATCTTTTTTATGAGCCTATCATATTGTATTAATTACCACAAACTGCACTCTTGAACACTTATCTTTTCACATATTTCTTATTCTTAGTACTTAAAATTACCCTTATGATTGATCAGTAAATGGATTTTACTGACAATGCATTTATTGACATAAATAAATAATGCTGTTTATATATATAAAAACAATTGAATATGTGTATGTGTTCAATGAATTTTTTTTTCAAATTAACATCTTAATTCTACCACATTGGTTACAAATAGATATAGACTTTATAGATTCATCAAATATTTTATTCTCAAATTTATGTCTCCTTTGTGAAGTAAATGAAACTGTATATATTAAATATAATCCTATCACATGTAACAGTTACTAGTGCATCCCAGGACATACATAGGTCAGGTCCTACTCAAGGCATCACGGATAACTGGATTTAACTTTCTATCCTAGGAGTCTTCTGTATATTTCTGTGGGTTTTATACTACAATCAGGAGGAAGAATTCTTTTGCTAAAAGCTTCCAAATCACTATGTGAGTAGATTATTTGTAGACTAGTGATATAATATTATAGTTTAATATGTAAAGCATGATAAAATAAAATGCTATTGCCATATTTAATTTGTTCAGTAAAGCATTCATTTAGTTATCAAGCATTCATTTGCTTTTTTTAAAGATTTTATTTATTTATTTGACAGACAGAGAGCACAAGTAGACAGAGAGGCAGGCAGAGAGAAAGGAAGGGAAGCAGGGTCCCTGCTGAGCAGAGAGCCTGATGTGGGGCTCTATCCCAGGACTCTGGGATCATGACCTGAGCAGAAGGCAGAGGCTTTAATGTACAGAGCCACACAAGAGCCCCAAGCATTCATTTTCTTTATACAGAAGAGATAGAACAATATTATATAGTAGAAAATACAGTAAATAATCTAGAAACCTTGATCATTTTGTTTTGGCAATTTTAGAACATAAAATTAGCTAAAGCTCAAGTGCAAGTTATATTTGTATCATAGGAGGAAAAGTTAATTAAAAGTTTGTTTATTACCATACTTTAACACTTCAACAAAATGATAACGAGTCAAAAATTAATGCATATATGAAGTATACAATAAAAACAATAATCTTGAGTGTATGTGACTCACTGTAGGTATTGATAGGCTAGAAATCAAAGGGAAAGTATCTATAGGGTTTGTTCAGTTCCATGCTCATCAGATTAATAGGCTTTCTCATATTGCTTCCTTCACCACATTAATTTGTCTAATGAAGTTTTCAAGAGTTAAAGACAGTGATAGGTTCATGGCTGGAGAGAAGGTACAGAATCTAAGATAGTTCAGCAGTGCTTATTATTTAAGAGAAAGACAGCATGGCAGGTGAGGGGTGGAAGGAAAGGGATAAGAAGAGAGAATCTTAAGCAACCTCCTTGCCCAGCACAGAGCCTATAGGGGCTTCATCTCATCGCCCTGAGATAACAACCTGAGCTGAAATCAAGAGTCAGATGCTTATCTAATTGAGTCACCCAAGTGCACCATTTTTTTCCCTGTATCTTTATTTTCATCTCTTTCTGTAACTGAGTTTCCCTTCAAATCAGGACTTGCATACACAACCTAAATAATTATTTTGGGATTTGATCACGTGGAAGAGGAGAGAATGAGAAGAGCTAAGTGGTCCAGGAGAAACATATATGAGTTCAGACTGAGTGGATTATGATTGTGGACAACTGAGCATCAATCCTAATGCACAGAATACATCTCAGAATTATTTTCCTGAAACAAGAAAGAATCTGTTTAACCCACTGGCTTCTGAATCCTATCCACAGTGGTTAAAATTCATCCCAGAAGTAATTAATGTCCCTGACTTTTCTATTACTGGGCATGAGAGAGGAGCTGAGTGGGCTTGGTCAGTGTCCCACCTAATGAAAGGCAGAGCAGATTCAGTCAAAAAAAAAAAATTATTAGTTCTTTGCAAATTAGATTTAATGGGATTCTATTTTTCATTTATGAATTCATTTTACATTTTATATTTTATCGATTTTTCTAAGCTTTGGCCAATATTCACTGCATTTTTGAATAGCTTTTATCTATTATTGTAAATCATTTTTCTGCTACATTTGCTTAGTCATGGTTATCCATTTCTTCTTCCAAGATTTTCAGATATGTGATATCAATTTACAAGTAAATTATTTAAAATGTTTATTTTTAATACTAAACTTCTATGTAAAACATTGATATATGTATTATGGCATATTGTTCCCCTTTCAACTTATTTTTTAAAATGTGAATGTGTCTTGGCAAATATATATTGTTTCTTTTTATGTTTATGTAGATTCTTCATAATTTTCCCAAGTTCATTGGCTCATGGTTTATATTTTTTTAATAATTTTCCTACTGCCAATTAATAGATTTTTTTCCATTATCTTGTCTAAGTTGGTATTGCCATTATAAGTAAAAAGCATCTGGAAATCTATATCCCTGTCCAGTTTCCTCAAATCACTCATTATTTTCAGGATCTAGGTGGATTTTCTTACAGGTTCCAGGTGGACAAGCTTTTGAACTGGCTCTAATTATTATTTCTGTTTCTGGTTTCCTGCATTTACCAGCTTAGGGATCATTTTTAACAATTATGATGAAATGAGGCATCATATTCTTATTCTCAACTTCATTAATGATATTAGTGTAACATGTCCTACAAGATAATAGTAGATACATGTAAAATAATTTCATTGACCAAAAAAGTGGTGGAAAATGTAACTAAAACAGAGCGGCAACCAACTAGTCATTTCAAGTTGAGCTATTTTTTTCCCCCTTTATCTCCCTGTCTCTTTAATTTCCTGTAGCACATTCCTACAAAGTATTTTAAGGTGTTTTATATGCACATACATAGAGATCATCATGGAGTCTAAATCTAATAATTCCTTGTCAGTTTTAAATATTTTAAGTATTGTTCATTCCTATGTCAGTTGTCTATTAACTTTTTCTCCACACTGCACTTAATTGCAAGGAAATATTTAATTTTAATATAAATTAATTAATCACATTAATAAATAATTTTACCTTATGGATTAATCTTTGATGCTTATTTCTTAATTTTTTTTAACTTTTAAAATTTTATTTATTGAGAGAGAGAGAGAGAGAGACCAAGCGCAAGCAGGGGAAGCTGCAGAGGGAGAGGGAAAAGAAGAAGCAGGTTCCCCACCAAGCAGGGAGTCAAGCTCAGTCTCAGGGCCTTGGGATCATGATCTGAGGTGAAGGCAGAGGCTTAGCTGACTGAGCCACTGAGTCTAATTGTTATCTTTGATATTTAAGGAAATACTTTATCATCTCTAATTGATCCCCTATGTCACAAATACAGTTTTCTCTATGGTGCTATTAATTTTATTGTCTTCAAATTAGACTCTTTATCTGGAAGCACTTTTAATCAGTCTCTTAGGTCTATAATTTAGTTTTTATACATTTCATTTAGCATTTTATTTTATCTTCATCATCTCTGAGTATTCCTGACCAGTACTCATTGGTCAAATCTTTCTTATTAATCTATTCCAAAAATTTGTTTGTTTCTATAAGATTTTGTTATTACTGCTGTCGTTCTTAGGTTTTGCCTTTATATTCTTTTTGTTTTGTTTTGTTGTTTTATGCTTTGTTGTTTTTGTTGTATTGTTTTGTTTTTCTTTTGAATTAATACAATTAAACCTTTAGATTTCCTTCATACCTTTAATTATTGTCACTTATTTTCACAAATGATATTACCATAGTAGAGTAATTCTAAATATTTCTGAATTAGCTGTATTATTTCTTTTTAGGTATAAAGTTAACGTCCAGTTACGTGGACTTAATATTTTGTTCATTCTATTCTAGTTTTATTGCCTTATCATTGGAAAATATAGCCTGATACTTAACTCTAGGGAATGATGTGGGAGAGCTAGGTTCTTGTCTCTTGGAGTCAAAGAAGGAATCTTGTGGGCAATGGAGAGTGAGTAAGTGACAGAAGTTTATCAAGTGAATATATAGAAAAAGCTCTCACAACTAAGAGGGGTCCCCACACAGTTAACAATGAGTGCCTTCAGGGTTTATTTTTTATAAAAAGGTAACCAGGCAACTTTAATCCTTTTAACATCTCTATCAATAACTGCTGCAATGGCTTACCTCCTTTTTAGGGTCTGATTTTTCTTTTTTGGTTACAGGTGTTTATCATAGAGACCCCCACCCCACATGACTCACCCCATACACCTAGGGCAGGGTGGTCCTCCATCCCACATGCCTAGATCAGGGTGCTCTTCCCTGGGGTAGGGTGGTCCAATTTATCTCTTTACTCTGGTTTTCCCACACCACATTTTGGGGATTTCTGAGAGCCTGTTCACAAAGTTCCCTATGGATCTCTTCCTCCCTAGCCCCACCTGTCCGTTACTCATTTTGAGAGTTGATATTACCAAGTACTGTAATTCTAAAAATTTCTGAATTAGCTGTATTATTTCTTTTTAGGTATGAAGTTAACTTTCAATTATATGAATTTAATATTTTGGTCATTGTTTTCTAATTTTATTGCCTTAGTCTTGGAAAATATAGCGTGATATTTAACTCTAGGAATTTATTGGCATATACTTGAGGCCTAAATAATGGCCTGTTTGTGTAAATGTTCAACTTATGCTTATATACTTACTGAAGACTATTGTTTTGGGGTCAGGATGGCTACATTTATTAATAGATCAGGACTATTAGATTCTCTAAATTTTGATGTCTCTTAATTTAATCTAATTAAATTATCAATTAATGAAAGAAGTTAAATTTTTTATGTACTACTGCATCTAAACTTATCAAAGTCTTTTGCTATAATTAGACAAGTATGTCATCCTGTTTTTATACCAAGTCTTACATTAAAAAAAATACTATCTGAAATATTATTTATCATTATTATTATTATTATTTTCAAAGATTGTATTCATTGGGGTATCTGAGTAGCTCAGTCAGTTAAGTGTCTACCTATAGCTCAGGTCATAATACCCGGGTCCTGGGATAGATCCCCACAGGGGGTTCCCTGCTCAGTGGGGTGCTTCTCCCTCTCCCTCTGTTATTCCCCCTGCTGTGTGCATGTTTTTCTTTTCTCACTCTCTCTCAAATAAATAAGTAAATTTTAAAGATTATCTCTCTCAAATAAATAAGTCAATTTTTTTTCTCAATGGAAGGGAGAAGCAGACTCTCCACTGAGCAGGGAGCCTGATGCAGGGCTCAATACCAGGACCCTGGGATCATCACCTGAGCTGAAGGCAGACACTTGAACCAACTAAGTCACCCAGGCACTCCAGTTGTTTATTTATTTATTTATTTTTATTATGCATATGTTTTATCTCTCTTTTCTTCAAGTCTTTTTTACGATCTTTTTACTTTTTTCATAAAACTGAATTATTTCAAGATCGCTTGGTCATCCTCTTTTCCCCCACCCCATAGGTCATAGAGTATATTTTAACTGTTAAAATAATATTAGTATTTAGATGCTGTCTACACATATTAAGGCAAATTATCTGTGGTCTGTATTCCTGAAAATATTTTTTTTAATTATGCCTTCCTATTCCAATGACATTTTATAAGGATCTAAATGTTTACATTTGTGATTTTGTTTTCAAAATAATAAAGCTATTACTTCATTCTTTTATATATCTGATGTTATTTAAAAATTTCTGTCAGTCTGATTCTTGTTTCTTTATTAATGAATTATTTCTTTTCTCTCTAACACTTATGATTTTTTTTTTGTCTTTGGTATGTATGCCCTAGTTTGGGATTCATAGAGTCAACTATAGTTATGAATATTTTCTTTCTTTTCTTGTATGTAACTTTTAATCCAGTGTCTTGACTATTTTATGCTTGAGAAATAGATGTACATTAATATTCAAATATTTCTTTCCTTTTTCTTCTTTCATTTAAAAAAAGTCATTTATTTTATTTTATTTTAAAAATATTTATTTATTTATTTGGAGTAGAGAGAGAGGGTCATGAAAAGTGGCTGATTATATACTTTCAATTTGGGAGGAGGTTAGGGATAGCACTAGCCTCCAAGGTATTTTATAAACAAGGTTTCCAGGACCTTGAGGGGGCTAGCTATTGTTAGGGAAAGGTCATTTATTACTATTTAGTAAAAACTCAGGGAAGAGACTCTTCTGATGTGTATCAGTGGGTATATGCTTGGGAGATGATTGCCAATGTATATCTTGAGGGCAGGGGTGTGGAGCAGAGATAAAGAAGTTTCCAAAGTAATTTTTACATGTGAAAGTAGATTTTAAGTATCCTGGGGTGGTGGACTAAGGAATGCTTTTTGCCCTGAGTGGATGTGTCCACATGGAAGCAGCTGAGTCCCCAGAGGAACTTCAAGGACTTGTCAACAGGCTATGAGTAGTAAGGAAATCTAATTTTTTCTCTAGCTTTTGTTCCACACACATCACCTACATCTTACACCTCTTTTATATTGATAATTTTAATGCTTTGCTGGTATCCAGATGACTATATCCTTAAGTGACTTCTTATCTCTATTGAATCCATTACATATTCTATCCATTGAATTCTTCATTCAACTAGATTACATATATTTAATCTATTAGTACCACTAGGTTCTTAGTCTTGTGTTTATTTCAAAATCTTTCCTTATTTCCTTACACTATTTATTGGGTATATTTTAAATCCCTGATATACTCACTTATTATATATAAGCTGTCAACCTTATTCTTATTTTGAGGTAGCTATATCTTTTTGGGTTTTAGGACATCATACCAACAATGCCAAATAATTTTCAGACAACAGCAGGATCTCCAAGAATTCAACTAAATTCTGACACTATCTACCTGAACATAGCGTAAGATTTCATCAGTTAAGGGATCAGTCCTCCAAGACTATCTCCAACCCCATCTCAGATGCCAGTCTCACTGTAGGCCCCAGGTTATTACCTGTGCTTGTGACTGAGCAACTACAGGTTGGACGTCCCAGTGGCCTACTTCTTACGTTCTTTTAATTTGCTACAGGGACTCACAAAACTCAGAAAAATACTTACTTTATGTTTGCCAGCTTATTAAAAGATATAATAGAAGATTTAAATCAATAGATAGATAAAGAAGTGCACAGGGCAAGGTATTGAGAATGGGCACAGAGCTTCTATTACCTTCTGTAAGACTGCCACTCTTCCTGCCTTTTCATACATTTAACAAACTAAAAGCTTTCTGAACCCAGTCCTTTCAGGTTTTCTGTGGAGGCTTCATGACATAGTCATGACTGACTAAATCATTGTCATTTGCTGATCTAATCTCCAGCTCCTCTTCCCTCCCCAGATAATCCTGAATTGGGAGGAAGGGGAGGCATGTTGGGCAAAAAGTTATGAAGGCTTTCACCAAGTGGTTGGTCCTTCAGGCAAACAGCCCTTGCCTTGAGTGAGGTCTGAAGGTCACTTCATGAACATAACAAAACACACCTCTCTGGTCCCTTTTTCCCAGCTCTCTGCTCCTCCTCCCCTTCCCTGGCCCCTGTTCAGCTCTATCCTGACTGCAGGCAGAGCTGGACTAACATGCTCACTTGCTAGCTCAGTCACCCTCCAGAGAAGTCACTCTTCGGTGGCCACCTTCCTGACCCCCTGGTCCCTTCTCCACTTGTTCAGATATTGCTCTGAAGTCTGAGGAGGACAGAGCGGGGCTGCCACAGAATCAGGCCAGAGGAGAAACAAAACCATGTGTCCACACTGTCCCCCAGCACTGCTGCTCTGAGAGCTTTCGGAGTCCTCAACAGGGTTAGGATTTAGGGGCTTTTTCAGAACCGGGAGTGAAAACAACCATAGGTCAAAAGAAAAGCTTGGCTCCCACACAAAAATAATAATCTCAAATGAAAACTATGTTAACGCTGAAGTCCCTAAGTCGAAGAATTGCCTTGAATCTGTCACTAGAAAGCACCCAAGGCCTCACTCTCTGGGATCTGGGTGCCCTGGGAATGGCAGGAGGCTCTGACACATGCATGCCAAACGATGGGGGCTAGCCTGGCGGCTGGCGGGGGGTGGGGGTTACCACGTGCAGCGCTGTCCTTGGCCCGACCCCTGGCGGACGGGGTGTTCCCAGTGCCCTGGGGTTCGCGGGAGGCTGGGCCCCGACACCCCCTCCCCGCCGCCCTCATGGCCCAGGTTTTCTGCTCCAGGTGAGGGAGCGGCGCGGTGTCACTTTACCTGTGAGCAGAGGGTCCTCCAGAGAAGCCAGGGGGCGGGGAGGGGCAGCAGGCAGCGGGAACGGGACAGCGCGGCCTCGGGCCTCGGCTGGAGCGCGGGAGCCCACGGGCGGCGAGTCCGGTGGGTCCTGCAGTCCCAACTGGGCCACAGCACAGCACCCTGGCTCTGCACCCCCTCCTCCGCCAGCCCCTCCACCTCCTCCCAGACTCTCCACTGGGTCCTCGGCGAGCTCAATTCCCGCCTCGGGAATTAGCAAAGCCCCTTCTCTGGGCCGCTCCGCCCCGCCCCCGCCACCCTCCCTCCTGAGTCCTCCGCGAGCTCACTTCCCGCTTTGGAAATTAGCAAAGCCCCTACTCTGACCGCCCCCGCCCCACTCCCTCCTAAGGCCCCGGCCGGGCTGGGGTGCAGGGCGAAGCCCAGACGGGCTGCTAGCGTTGCCAGCGCCGGCGCTGGGCAGCCTCCTAGCCTGGCTCCCTGAGCGGGTGTCCGCGCGCCGCCTGGCTGCAAAAAGATCATCAGTCCTAAAAGCCGGCTGCACTCTTGGGTCAGTTTGCTGGCTTCCAGATTGCGCCCAAAGCCAGGAACCAGCTTCCCCAGCACAGGCCTGGGCTGAGATGCCTGCCAGGGATCTGTCTGAGCAGTCTCCTCTTCTCCAGGCAGGGATGGCAATTCGACCTGGATGTTTGGGTTTTTTGTTTTTTGGTCATTGCTTATTACATGACCTCCAGGGTAGGTGCTCCACAAAGGGAGTGAAAACAGGATGCCTGATATATAGGCATACGGCCATTCTAGAAAAATAGCTTGGGGTTCTCTCGGAAACACGGCATTGGTCCTTGCACTTTGGTTTAATAGAAAAGGGATTATGCACCAAGTTACTTAAATGAGCATAGGTTGAAATCGTTTACTGAGAGTAAATATTTTAAATAGTTCTATTTTAACTAAATCTATCATCAATCATAAATCTATTACACGAAGGTTACAGGCAATTTAAATGCAAGAGCACTCTCTTCAGGGTTTTAAATAATCCGTGTCTGTCTTGGCACATGAGAATGCAAAGATAGGAAATGGTTTGTAAAAGATCATATAATAGCTTTTACTAATTCTATTTATTTGACAGAGATCACAAGTAGGCAGAGAGGCAGGCAGAGAGAAAGATGGGGAAGCAGGCTCCCCACCAAGCAGAGAGCCTGATGAAGGGCTGGATCCCAGGACCCTGAGATCATGACCTGAGCCCAAGGCAGAGGCTTAACCCGCGGAGCCACCCAGGCGCCCCCAGATGAAATACATTTCTGATTTAGAAACTTCAGATAGAATTTTTTGTCCATGATGACAACCGAAGAAAATGTGTCATCCCTAAACCTAACCTTAACCCCTAACAACGCTGAAACCTAAGCTGACCTTAAAGCCCAAACTAGAACCCTGAATCCCAAACCTGAAATGGAACCCAAAGCCTGTACCTGAGCCCTGGATCCAAGCCCTGAACCACGAACCCAAACCCTAAACCAGACCTCCAAGTCATGAACCCTGAACCCAAATCTCAGCATGAAGCCAAACCCCAAATTTGACCTTGAACTTGATCCCCTAAGCCCTGAGTCTTAAAGCCTAAATCATAAACTTAAAGCCCTAAACTATAACTCTGTTCCCTTGTCCTTCACTCTAAATCCTCACCCTAACACTAAACCCAAAGCCTGATCTAGAATTCTGACTAAAACCTGAACCTGAACCCAAATTCAAACCCTTCACCACACTTTGCTTATGCACTTGCCATTGATGGATATTTGCAGTTTCTATCTTTTGATTCTTGTGAACATTGCTTGGGTTGGGGGCTAGGGTTAGGGTCTTGGATTAGGGTAGGGTCCAGGCTTGAGACCAAGTTGAGGTCAGAGTGTGGGTCTGCATCAGGGCCATGTTCAGTGCCACTGTTTGAGTCAAGGACTGTTGTAATTCCACATTGTTTCCAATTCATTGTTCCTTAGCTATTTGGGGGGAAGTTGGGGGGTATTGGGCTCCATGCAGCTTGAATTTCCGGAATGAAATGGCATCAGCTGGACCCCAGGAGGGAGCAGGACCTTCCACTGAAGGGTGAGCTCCCACAGTCCTGCACTGCCTTCCACCGCCTGCAGAGGGCGCCAGACCGCAGCTCCAGCCCTGAGTCCAGGCTGCGCAGCCACAGCTGGGACTGGAGCCCCGCCTCTTCAGGACCCACTGTGGAGACTTCTGGAGAATGTGGGGCGCCTCCCACCCTGACAGGACAAGCTGAGGAGCGTGTGGCTCTGCAGCCACACTGACCGGACCCGTTGTGGAGGACGCGCCCACACTGGCAGCAGTCCAACCTCCTAAGGACCAGATGCTGGAGGAGGTGAGGAGAAGCCCCCTGAGTGGACTGTCAAGGGGTTCCTGGTCTCAGGACCCCACAGAGGAAGGGCGCCCTGTGTAGACACTGGGGCTTCTGTCGTTTTGTGTGAGGAGACGTGGCCTTCTGCTGTGCTGTGCGCGGGGTGTGGGGTCCCCCCTTTCTGGGCTCAGGTGCTCCTCGGTCCTCGTCTGTGTTTGTGTGCTCGCGGATTCGGTTCCTTGGGCTCCTCAGATGGTCTGCAGTCAGGGAGCGACCGCCTGCTTCGGTGCTTGTGCTCCCCCCACCTCAGCCCTGCGGGTCTTTCCCGTGTCCACACCCACTCCAGGCTTGTGCCAAGTCCTGAAATTCAGGAGCCAGAATGAGGACTCTGTAGACGGTTTTGGGGAGAGTAGGTATTTTCCCAGTGTGGGTTCGTCCCTGAGCACAGTGCCTCACCATCTCCGTGTGTCCCCCTCCCTGTCTGTCGTCATTGTTGCAGGGCTGTCAGAGGACAGGTCTGTCACCTTCTTGGTTCAGGGGCCTCCCGGGTATCTTGCTGTCTTGGATGCAGGTGTAAATGAGATCGTTCTCCGTAGTCTCTTTCTGATGGTTCCTTCCGAGCACATAAGAGTGCCACTAATTTGTGCATATTGATTTTGTTCCTTGCAAGTTCTTGAATTTATTAGTTGATTTGCCTTAAACTCCATCTGCCAGTTATTTGACCAGCAGCATGGGTTTATTTGGGAAGAGCAGAGAATGGCAGTCTGGGCTGAGCAAGTTACGGTCCCATCTCAGGCAAGTGTGAGGAACAAAGGAGAGGAACATTATTTCATGGAGGAGGAAGAAGTTGGGAAGGGTGCTTGAAGGAAAGTCCCCTGGAGAAAGGCAGGGTGATGGAGAATTCTCACCAGATGAGCTGCAAAGCTCCTACAAATAGTCAGGAGATGAACCTCCGGCTTCCCCTGTGGGGCCTGGAATTGGTGAGTCTCTCCTGTGGGGGATTGCAATGTGGGGTCTGTAATGGGCACTGAGCACCAGGCGCCCCCTTCCAGCCTCCCCTTCTGGCATCCCCAGTCCACTTTACTGGGGCTTCCCTTCCTGCTTTTGCACAATTCTAACCAGCTTGTGGTGGAACGTTGTTGAAAACTGAAATTCCAAATCCACTGCTTCTACTGCACCTGAGAGATACAGGGGCCCATGATTTAATCCTCCCACGAGTCTCTTGCTAACATGTGTCCTCTCCATGTTGGGTGACCTGGATCTGGGAGGGCTTGGCCTCCATCCCAAAGTATGATGTTCTCCCTGCTTCTGTGTCGTCGTGCTAACATGGATGTTTGGAAGAGTCATTTCCACCCAGATTCCCCAGCTGTCATTTCTTTACAACGTTTGCCACTTCACACGGGTTGCTTCAGTGTGTTTGATCCCACACCAGGACAATGTCCTGCAAAACCACCACATAACCTGAAATGAGGAGATCATTACAGAACCCATCCAAGGGTTAGTGTTAGGGACCAGGGACATGGCAGGACTGACCTGAAGACCCCATGGAGAGTTGTCTGGGTGGCTGAGTTGACAGTGTAGGTGAGGGTGAGTGTCTGGCTCTGGCTTTGTGTCCAGGAGTCAGCTCTGTGTGGGTGTGTCCTAAGCTGGGCATGCAGATTTCTGCTCCTCTCAATCCTTTCCGGAGTTCCAAATGGCACAGTTTCCTTCTGGGTGGCAGGCTGAGTCCTCTGGGATTGCCCAGGTTTCCCCAAATTGTAGGGCACCTACTGCAAGGCCTTTGGGGTCAGAATCCTGAGAACCAAACCAAAGGTTATGGTTAGGGCCCACCACATGGCAGGCCCGATCTTCCAGCACTCTGTCCATCTTTCTGGGGGAGGGTGCAGTCGAGGGATTTGTTCACGGTGAGTGTCAAGCTCCAGGTGTGCATCCAGGGGCCTGCTGAATATGGGGGTGTCCAGAGGTAGGAATGCAGATTTCAGTTCCTCTGAATCCTTTCTGGAGTTCCAAATGGCATGGTTCCTTTCAGGGTGGCAGGGTGAGTCCTATGGTGTTCCTCACTGTCCCCAATCTCTGAGGCTTTGGAGCCAGGCCGTCGGGGACAGACCTCTCAGGACAGAATCTAGGCTTAAGAGTTTGTGCTTATGGGCATGGCTGCACTGCTCTGAAAGCACTGTGGTGAGGATCACAGGGGTCTGAGTTGAGAGCATGGTTCAGGATCAGTATCAAGGTCTGGGTTTGTGTCCAGGGGACCGCTGAATGTGGGGGTGGTCTCAGATGTCCAAGACGATTTCCCCTACTCTGAATCCTTTCCAGCATTCCAAATAGCCGGTGGCAAGCTGAAATCTCTGGGATTTCTCAGGTCTTGCCCTTGCTCTTGCAAGGGCAAGATACTTTTTACAGTAAAAGAATTCACCAGATGAGCTGAACAGCAGAAAAGACACAGCTCAGGAGTAAATCAGTGAACAGGAATATCATGCCAAAATCTTCTTTGAGAATACACTACAGAGCAAGGGAAGATAGGAGAGAAAGCTGAGATATAAAGGACAAACCCTCCAACTTTCCAACATCATTTCCTACTTGTTTATTTCCATTGCAGTCAGCTCCTTCCCAGTCAAAAATAAGTCACCTGAGCCAGCCTTTTTTCTTCCTGAGTTTGGGGCACTGCAAAGCCCACCAGAGGGGCCAAGGGCACCCCTGTACCTGCTGAGCTGAGCCCATTTGTACCCCAACAGGGAGAAGGTACCAGCCTGGCCCTCTGGTGCTCCATGGTCTGTGGCAGTCCTTCCTTCTGGACCCTGCTTTGCTGCTCTTCCTTCCCTAACCCTGGTCTCAAACTAGGGATTGCTCCTGGAGGAGGGACTCAGGGAGATGCGGCTCCGGAGGGCCTCCCTGCCTGGAATCTCCATGTGAGGAGTGCACAGCCAACAGATTTTGCCCAAGGACTTGCAAAATGCAGAGAGGCAGATTTTTTTTCTCTCTTTCTCTCTCTCTCTCTCTAGCCTCATACCAAAAGGGAGTTCTTAGAACTTTCTTCAGTGACTTCTAGGTGTAGCTTGGCCACTATTTCCACAGAAAGGCCACTTGAGCATGATCAAACACACGTATAAGCATTTACATTTAAAAAAAAAACAAGCCAATGCACACAGACCTTTGACAGAAACACAGGACGCTCAAGGGACCAGAGTCCCTACCTTGGGCAATAGTGGTAGAGGCTAGGTTCTGCCACGCAGGTCCCTAGACCTTTGGCAGTTTCCACGATTGCAAATCCAGACATGCAGAATCCTGAGAGACAACCTACTAACTGCAAAAGAGCAAAAATTCATCAGGATTCAGAGAGTGGAAATCCATTTGTACTGGAAAAGAAAGAAGTAGGCTTGCTGTGAATCCAGCAGGGAGGACAGGCATAGATAAAGGCTGGTGTATGGGTCACGGAAACTATTGTTTCTCAAGGGTCATGCTGTCTCTGTAAAATGCTATGAGGACTGTCTCTTGGGGAACTCCTGCTTTCCTACCAGTGACGCCCCCAGATTCTGCTTTGCTAGTCCCATGGATTCCTGGGGATACCCAGTTGATAAGCTACGCTGTCCTCATGACAACACTTGCTAATGAACTGAATGTGTGTGTCTTGTCCCAATTCAGATGTTGAAGGCCTGACCCTCAAGGAGGGCCATCAGGATGTATGGGCTTTGAGAGGTGATGAGGTCATGAGATTGGAACACTTGTGCATGAGATAAAAGCACTTCTGAGAAAAGACCTGAGACATTGTTCTGCCAGCTGTCATCCATGCAAGGCTACAACAGAAATATGGGCATCTATAGATAATAAAGCAGTCTCTTGCTAGATATCAGACCTCCCAGGATCTTGCTTTTGGACTTCTCAGTGTGTAGAACTGCAAGGAATAGTACATGTTTTGCTGTTTCAGCCACCCAGTCTGTCATCATTTGTTGCAGCAACTTGAACTGAATAAGGCAGAGCCCAAGTCCTGGTTAATCCCTGCTTCTACTCATTTCCCCTCAGAAAGAGCTTCTAATCCAGAACTGACCTCTGCTTTCCATACACATGCTTCAGACTTCTTCTGTGAGAGCCCAGACTTTGTAAAAGACTCCTCCCTCATGGCAACCAGCATTCTGTGACTCCTGAGGAATGTCCTCCCTGACTGTACTGAGTCAATCAATCTGATTTTGATTCTGGAGTCCCAGGATCAAGGACTGCATCAGGCTCCCAGCTTCATGGGGAGTCCGCTTCTCCCTTTGACCTTCTCCCCTCTCATGCTCTCTCTCTCTCAGTCTCTCTCTCTCTCTCTCAAATAAATAAATAAAAATCTTTTAAAAATCTAATTTTAACAGACCATAAGCTTGTTCTTGCTGGTCTTTGGAAGATTAGGCATTAGCCCTTCGGAGAAAGTTCTGAATGGCTGCTTCATGAAGGGGTGAACTGTGTCCCCAAGGTCTCTTTTTGCTGCCTTCTAATCACAGATGCTGAGACAAATCCTCCCAGGTGCTGGTTTTTCAAAGCACTTAATGCTTTGGCTTTGAAGCTCTTCATTTGACAGTTCTGCTTTAATCAGTTTGTGACAAAACAGCCAATTGGTGGTGGATGCAAAGTGCACTGATAAAGTTAATATCAGGGAACAATTTTTTGAGTGTCAAGCATGTGCATGAGTGTGCACACACATATCCATGTGCTAAGCATTATGGTAAATGTCTGACAAGAACTAAAACATCAAAAAGTCAGGATACCCCATTAGCTGATATTTTTATTATTTGTACATCCTAAACTATGAAAAACAGGGCCAGAGAATCAGAAGTGGCAAAAAGAATCAAGATTTGAGGCAGTTCGATTTCACAGCCAGCCTTGATCAATAGGCATGTACACCTGTGTCTAGTTTCAGCTCTGTGTAACCTTGCCATAACCTTGGATAAGCCATTCATCTCTCAAGTACAGGTTCTTGGTCCAAAGAGGGATGGGGCACAGGTTGAGTACCTCCAGTGGGACTTCCTGGCAGGCTTGTTCATCCAAGCATTCCTGTTTCAGTTTGAGTAATTGAACCCAGTCTTTGTTTCACCGAAGGCCAAGCTTGTCCAGTGTGTCCATGCCACCAGCCAACAGCATTTGTCCATGCCATGTAACAACCGAGCAACATTCATAGGAATGGGGGGAGGAAAAGATGTCCACAGGTGTTGACAGATGTTCTGCATGGAGGGACAGGAGCTGGGGCCATCACCTGCTGTTTCTAGTGGCCTTCTCTGTCGAGTTAAAACAAATGGTATTTATTTGCAACGGCAGGGATGAAAGTAGAGGGTATTATGCCAAGCGAAATAAGTCAGTCAGAGAAAGACAATTATCATATGATCTCACTCATATGTGGAGTTTAAGAAACAAAATAGAATCATAGGGGAGTAAAGGAAAAAAATAAAACAAGATGAAGTCAAAGAGGGAGACAAACCAGAAGAGTTAAAAAAAAAAGATTTTTATTTACTTATTTGACAAACAGAGATCACAAGTAGGCAGAGAGGCAGGAAGAGAGAGAGAGGAGGATGCAGACTCCCGAGGGAGCAGAGAGCCTGATGTGGGGCTCGATCCCAGGACCCTGAGATCATAACCTGAGTTGAAGGCAGAGGCTTTAACCCAGTGAGCCAGCCAGGTACCCCTCAGAAGAGACTCTTAATCACAGTAAACAAACTGAGGGTTCTTGGAAGGGTGGGGGATGGGTGGATGGGGTAACTGGGTCATGGACATTAAGGAAGGCATGTGATACAGTGAGCACTGGGTGTTATAAAAGACTGATGAATCACTAACCTGTATGTCTGAAACTAGTACTATATGTTAAGTAATTGTACTTAGATTAAAATTTTCTTTAAAAATAATTTTAAAATAAAATAAATAACAATCAAATAATGATCAGAGTTATCCAGCAGGGAGTATCAGATCTAGATGTCAGTTAAATTTAAGGGGCTTGCCGAAGTTTAGGAGAGTCACGCTAGGTCATTTTCCTGTGTGGGGAAGTCTTCAGGGGCAGTTCCAAAGACAAAGAATATTAATATTTCTCCTTCCCCCATTCCTCCTAGAGCCAAAGATGTTTCCTCCACTCACCCACTGGCCCTGTATGTAGGTGTTGCTTTCTCTCTACCAATCAAAAAATCAGTGAGTAACTAGAACTTCACCTTTTACAATATCTCCATACCCCCGACCTTTTGTCTTTAATGGCCATGGGCAACAGGGACAAAGACATTTTTTAAAAACTTACAGAGATCTATTATGCTCTACTACCTTGGCCCGCATGGGCCACTGCAAAGGGATTCTGTGAACCGTGTACTCAGATGAATGGTCATTATCTTCAAAAAGGCAGGGGCAGTGATAGACACAGGAATCAAAAAAGCAAGAGTTAATGGACCATCAGAATAATGGAGTACCAACACTTTTTTGTCCTTGGCTTGAATCCTCAAGTCCAGTGTCTCAACAGAATTTTCATTTTGGTCTCATCTGACTCACTTGTCCACACCTGGGCCAGTTGGCAGTTATACTGAGAACTGGAAATTTTCCTTAGAAGATAGAAAGAGTATTTGTCAGGTTAAACAAGGAAATGTCCATTACAGGAATTTAGGCCTTTTGTCGTGGTACTCCATTAGCACCCTCCTGACTGTTAAAGAAAAAAAAAATTGTGACACCCATTAAAGACAGTAAGGAAGATTTTATTCAAGGGATGCTACTACGATGGGATTTTATTTTATAGTATGGGAGAGAAATCTGGCTCAGCTCAGACAAATGGAGATTTACAGCTAAAGAGCAGGGTGGGGGTCACTGAATGTAAAATTAAGATGGAACATCAAGGGTAAGGATGAAGGGATTCTGGCTAAACCATCTGGACAGTAATATTGTTGAAGGAAGGCTAGGGTCATAAACTATTGAGATCAGGGGATAAGGAATGTTTTAAAAGACTTATTAATACATTTTAGAGAGAGGGAGCAGGGGTAGGGGTAGAGGGAGAGGGAAAGAGAATTTTTAATCAGACTCTTCACTGAGCATAGGTGAGGCTTAATCTCAGGACCGTGAGATCATGACCAGAGCAGAAACCAAGAGTCAAACGTTCAACCAGCTACACCAACCAGGTGCCCTGGGAATAAGGGATTTGATCAGATATTAAGGGTTATAGATACTGAAGCACCTGGGTGGCTTAGTTGGTTAAATCTCTGGCTTTGGCTTAGGTCATGAACTTATCCCAGGATCAAGCCTGGCATTGGGCTTGCTGCTCAGTGGGGAGTCTGGTTCTCTCTCTCCCTCTGCTATTCCCCCTGATCAGGCTCTCTCTCTGTCAAAATAAATAAATCTTAAAAAAAAAAAAGAGTGGTAAGATACCAGGGGTGAGAGATAAGGAATTTGATCAGATATCAAGAGTAGGATAGGAGATTACTGAAAAATTGACTAAGCAGAATTCTTGCTAAAACTGGCCTAAGTGGGTGGAGCCTGAGGTCAAGGCTGGACAGAAAGAGGACTCAGAGGAACTTGACTCCAGTCTGGTCAAGGAGAAAATCTTCATCATCCATGACCACTGTATTTTCTGCAGTCACACATTTTACTAATTCTTTTAACAGACATTCAGTGAACGAGAAACATGAACACAGCAGCAATAATATAACAAATGTAAGCGCTCTAGCAGAGACAAAGGCAGTATAGGAATCCACCTCATCAGATTTAGAATATGCATGACTCCATGACTGAATTACTACCACTGCTTGACTGTTGAGATTAAGATGTACTACAGAGGATCAGAGGGAAGGGAGGGAAATCTGAATGGGAGTCATCAGAAAGGGAGACCATCCATGAGGCACCTTTAAGTATAGGAAACAAACTGAGAGTTGCTGGGGGGGGAGGGGAGTGGGAGACATGGAGTAACTGGGTGATAGGCATTAAGGAGGACACGTGATGTGATGAGCACCAAGGATTATCCACAACTGATGAGTTACTAAATTCTCTGAAACCAATGATGTACTATCTAATGGCTAATTGAATTGAAATATCTAAAAAAGACACTTAAAAAAAAGATGTAGCATAACTCGCAATATCCTTTGAGTGGAAGAATGTGCGGATTTTCCATACCTCTGCTGTCCAAGTCCCATGGCTAGTAGCCACATGTGGCTAATGACCACTTAAAAGGTGGCCAGTTCAAATGGAGAAATGCTGTAAAAGCAGAATAAACACTGGCTTTCAAAGACATATTGTAACCAAAGGTCAGAGAGTATTGCCACCCTCACATCACAAACATCGCTTGACTTCTACAGCTAATGAGAGTGGGACCGAAGATGGGAGAGGTCAACCTGAAAGTCCATTATGTCAGAAAGAACGTGGGAAAGAACGAGTCACAATCCTGGAGTGGATGGGCTGAGGACTATCAGAATGCCTTTTTTTTTTTTTTTTTGGTGATTATGTCTGTATACAGACAAGGAGAATTCACTGGAGATGACATCTGTATGCCTCACATTTCCAAGGGAAAATTATGAAAACGCATATACACCCACAGCCATAGTTTAATTATGTTTGAAATGTATTCAGAACTACTCCAGACAGTAAATTGCATATTTTCACATTTAGCTTCTCAATTTTCTCTTTAGCACCTCCCATTCTTGAAATCCCAACACAAATCCCATCTCTTGCCTAAGGACCATAAACTACCTCACTATCAAAGGCTACAGTTCATTCATTCATTTGATTCATTCAAAGCAACCTAATCGTGAGTGATGTCTTAGGCGCTCTTCTAGGGACTGGTGACATGGTGAACAAAATAGGTAAAGATCTCACTTTCATGGAGCCTATCTGGTATTTAGGGGAAAATCTTTCCTTATCAACATGAAAAGACTTATTATGGATGTTAATTAGAATTTCAGTTTTTTTTTTTTTCTTGACAGTATCTCAGGTGATCATCTTTGAGGTGGTTCTCCTGAAAAATACCTTTGGGGGGTACTGACTCGACTTTCTGAGTCAGACACTTTCCTAAAGACAGGGGTCACAGGAAAAGTGACAACTGTCACTCTTGCAGTAAGAACAGGGATCACAATACTTGAAACAGAGATATGCTGCTCAGCTGTCAGAAAGTCCACAAGGCTCCAAATGTGTGTGGCCAACTAATGGAACCTGTAACTCAGAGGTTATCATCCTGAGAGCAATGGGAATTCCCTCTAGTTAAGGACTCTCCTTGAAGGAAGCTTGACAATGGCCTTGATTTACTTACTATGATGTTTAGGTAATTATACACATTAAGAAAAGTGCACAAGGCACTTCCATTTCCATGATACCATCAAAGATATTGTTGTTTTATTAAAATGTTACATCTAGAGCTGTAACGTATAGAGTAGTTAAGTCAATCAGTATGTGGTACAGGTGAGACTATTGTAACAGCCATACTTCCATAAAAAAGAAAAATTTTTTGTGGTTTCTGACCTAGGAATCAGACAGTGAATAATTCTATATCAGTGTCCAGTTACCTGGCTAAACATGTAATCTATTTATATTTCTGAGGGTAAGCTGAATTGTGATCACTGACCCAGCTGTGTTCTAGTAACTACTCATTTACCCAACATAACAGATATAAGAAGGTAAAAGGCTTTTAAGAAGACTGGTTACTTATATTTTGAACCACATTTTGGCAGGTATAACTTGCAACTTGTGCTTAGTGGTAAGATTTCTGATATTTACTTTCTCCTTCCTTTGGCAAGTCAAGTTAGTTAAAAAGTAATTAGAGTTGAGTCCGTTGTTTTTCTTAAATGCTTACAGAGATATAGAACTCTCAAGTTTCTTTACTAGACAGGATTAGATCACATTAGTGATAAAGATCAGAATGATTTACATTGCTAAAACGAGGACTTACTGTCAGTTTGGAGAAAGCTTATTTTTATCGAAGCAAAACAGAGGTCCTTTTTTTTTTTTTTAATTTTACAAGGTAAAGTCAGTGAACACATCCAACTTGACGAATACTTCTCTAAAATTTCAATCCAGGCAAAGCTTTTTCTGCCTACAGTTTGGAGCCTACGTGGTGACGTTTTTAAAATGCTTTCAGTCCCTCAGTGAGGCTCTTAGAAGCTAGCCAGGGCTTACTACGTGCCAGGCACTGTGTCAGGTGTTGGAGCTAAAGGGAAGGAGAGCTTGGAGGCTGGCTGGGGAATGACATCCATGACACAACCACAGCTAGAAACAGAGGCCAGTGCTAGAAAAGAGAGCAGGCTGCATGGAGAGTATGTACAATGGGGCTTGTGAGCTCACGAATAAGTGGGAGTAACTGGAGTGGGGAGATGGGGGAGAGGAAGAGGGTCTTCCCATCAATGGGAATCACCTGTGCTTGGAGGCAGGCGCCATGAGGGGTCTCCACAGGAAGAGGGAGGGAGTGTGGTTGAAGGGCAGAGAGATGGGGCAGAACAGGCATCAGTCAGTTGGAGGGGTATGAAGAGACTGATGGGAGGATTATGGGTGCCTTTGGAGGACTGAGAATTTGTTAGAAGATCAGTGCAGATTTCTATGGAGACAAATGCCAGGAACTGATAGGTCTTTGAAAGGTCACTCTGGCTGCCTTTTGGCAAAGGGGTTGGTAAAAGGTACTTGCAGGTGTGAACACAGCAGGTGGGAGGTGAGTGCAGGAAATCAGGTGAGGGAGCATGGGAACTTGGTCCAGGGGTAGATAAGGGAGAATAGCCTTTAAGGAGTTCCACAAATTGGCACCAGCTGTGGTTTCATTACAGAGCTGGAAGGGGGAGGTGGGTGTGTCCTGGAGGTTACAGAAATTACATGAGAAAGGGATGTCTTTTTAGATCTTTTTTTCAACTAGAGGAGCTCTCACCTTATTGAGAGAATACCAGAGTGGGAACCGATGGACATGAGGACATCTTTGAAATGTCTGAATATGTTCTTCGACATCTTTGCAAGTGACGAGGAAACCTTGACCTTAGGAGGCCTCGGCCCTCTTTGTAGCCAAAAAGATTTCACCTACAGATTTGGGTTCTCCCTTTTAAAGTCAAGGAGACAGTCCTTCCAAAGGACACCTCCTATCATTTTACCCTCTCATCATACCTCACGTGCTGGGATCTCCAAGACCCTCTGTTCCAGGTTGTGAGTATCCACTTTGGTCAGGCTGGTCTTGCCACCACAGGAAATTTAGAGCCTGTAGTGCTATTAATAACATCATCTAAGACTGTATTTGCTGCCCTCATGGCCTCTTCCCACCATGACTCACTGAAGCTTTTTACACATTGTATCCATTAAGCTATAGTTCCCAAAGGTCTTCTTCTCTAGTGCCATTAATTTTTAGGGGACCAGGCAAACCTTAAACTTGTCCCCCTTAATTGGATCCCTGTGCCCCCACAATCTCTTTGAATGCCTTTCACCATGATCCTTGAATGAGATCTGAGACCACTGCTGGTACCTAACACTTCTTGGCACCTTGTTTGTTAGGTTCGTGGAAGAGGAGATGGCTATGGAGGTGAGTGGGCATGGGAGTGGGAGGATTTCTCCCTTCACTTCCCTTTTTGTTTTTTCAAATAATGGGTTTTGATGGGGAGGGAAAGGTTAACCAGACCATTTATTTTCTATCTCCCATCCATAAAATGTTTACCACTCCCCACTGGAAGAATTTAGATCTTTTGTTTGAATCTCCAGGAAAATCTCCCAAACCCAGACCACCACAATGTGGATTCAGCCATCTTCTGATTAACCTCCAGATTGTCTCCTCCTAACTGCTCAAGCCACAGGTTAAGGGCAAAATGTTCAATGCCCAAGCAATTAAGTGGGGAACACGTTTATCTCTTGCATGCAGCTCTGTATCTGCATACAGGGGGTCCCTCCCAAGCCTTTCCAACCTCAGCAAAACAAGACAAAGCCCCAGCAATCTGGGGTATATATCATTCATTCATTCCTAGGTTCAACACTCATGGCGGATCCCCACCAAGACCGTGGGAGAGCAAGGACTGGAGAAATCCTGGAAGCTGAAGTCTGAGGAGGTTTTCAAATTCAAGTCAGAGAAGAAAGAAATATCTGGACTCGGTCCTCAGGTACATGCAGTATTCTGAACTGAGGCTAGAACCAGAGACCATTCTAATGAAAGGCCTCTACAGATGGGCTCTCACAGGTGGGCTCTGACTCAGTTTCCTGTATATTCATTCATGAAATAGCTCTTCGGGTCAACATGCAGAAGAAAACCATTTAATAAAACTGACAATGAGGAGAGGAAAGGGAAGCCAGAAGGCTTGTGAATGGGGAGAGCCAGGGCAGAAAACCAAGAATCCCTCCCTGCCCTCCTTGCTGCCAGGGAGGTCTGAGGGACTAGTTTCCACCTGGGATCCCAAGTCCAGAACAAAAGCAGCAGGGCCACGGCGGGGAAGGGAAGGGTGTCCTCAGCACACGGGCGTGGGGGTGCCGAACGATGGGCGCTAGTGCGCCCACTGGTGGGGGCACCTCGCAAGGCGTTGTCCTCAGCCCGACCCCATGCGGACTCCGGTTTGGTCCAGCGTCCGGGGTGGTCGCATTGCCCTGGGGTTCCTGGGAGGCTGGGCCCCTAGGTCGCGTCCCCCACTTTCTGCTCCAGGTGAGGGCACGGCATGGTGTCACTTTACCTGTGCGCAGAGGGTGGTCCGGAGAAGCCTTGGGTCCGGGAGGGGCAACAGGCAGCAGGAGCAGGACAGCGCGGCCTCACGCAGGAGCACACAGTTGGCGAGTCCGGTGGGTCCTGAAGTCCTGACTGGGCCTCAGCACAGCACCCTGGCACTGCGCGCCCCACCTCCGCCAGCCCCTCCACCTCCTCCCAGACTCTCCGCCACATCCTCCGTGAGCTCACTTCCCGCCTTGTCAATTAGCAAAGCCCCTGCTTCGGCTGCTTCCGACAGGCCCCGGACCCCCTCCCTCCTGAGTCCTCTGCTTGCTCACTTCCCGCTTTGGAAATTAGCAAAGCCCCTTCTCTGCGCCGCCCCTGCCCGCCTCCCTCCTGAGGCCCGGGCCCTGGCTGGGGTGCGGGGCAAAGCTCTGGCAGGCTGCAAGCAATGCCAGCGCCTGCGCTGGGCATCCTCCTAGCCTGGCTCCATGAGCTGGTGTCCTCGCGCGGCCTGGCTGGGAAAAGATCATCAGTCCTAAACGCCAGCTGCACTCTTCGGTCAGTTTGCTGGCTTCCAGATTGCGCCCAAAGCCAGGAACCAGCTTCCCCAGCACAGGCCTGGGCTGAAATGCCTGCCTGGGATCTGTCTGAGCAGTCTCCTCTTCTCCAGGCAGGGATGGCAATTCGACCTGGATGTTTGGGTTTTTTGTTTGTTTTTTTGGTCATTGGTTATTACATGACCTCCAGGGTAGGTGCTCCACAAAGGGAGTGAAAACAGGATGCCTGATATATAGGCATACGGCCATTCTAGAAAAACAGCTTGGGGGTCTCTCGGAAACGCGGAATTGGTCCTTGCACTATGGTTTAATTGAAAAGGGATTATGCATCAAGTTACTTAAATGAGCATAGGTTGAAATCGTTTACTGAGAGTAAATATTTTAAATAGTTGTATTTTAACTAAATCTATCATCAATCATAAATCTATTACACGAAGGTTACAGGCAATTTAAATGCAAGAGCACTCTCTTCAGGGTTTTAAATAATCCGTGTCTGTCTTGGCACATGAGAATGCAAAGATAGGAAATGGTTTGTAAAAGATCATATAATAGCTTTTACTAATACGGTATTAGCAATTTATCATAAAGGAGCGGCCGCCAGCTAAAAACTCAGCTTTGAAAAATGCAGAAAAGCAGCAAACGTTTCCATACCCTCTTGGTGACCGAAGGCATGCTTTGTGCCCCTCATCATCTCTTTTGTGGTTCTGAGGCCCATGGTGCTCAGTAGTTTAGTGTCTTATTCTCTGGAATAGGCCATTGAAGAAATACCAGGACCAGAGAAGAAGGTCCTGCTGGGTGTCTGAAGAAAGTACAACCTTTTAGATGAAGCTTTCTGGGGAATTTGTTAGTGGTTTGGTCTGCTTCTGATAGGAAGGGAAATTTTTTTAAAAGATTTTATTTATTTATTTATTTGACAGACAGAGATCACAAGTAGGCAGAGAGCAGGAAGAGAGAGAGAGAGAGAGAGGTGGAAGAAGGCTCCCCACTGAGCAGAGAGCCACACATGGGGCTCAATGCCAGGACCCTAGGATCATGACCTGAGCCAAACGCAGAGGCTTTAACTCACTGAGCCACTGCAGTGCCCCAGGAAGGGAAATTATTTAAAGAGAATTTTCTCTTTGAATCTATTTTGAGGTTTGGTTTGTGGTTCTTTCTGACTTCTCATGAAGATGGAATTATTTCTGAGGTTGGTTGTCAGGAACCGCATATCAAATCGAGCTATCTTGTTAGCAATAAATAAATAAAAGCTCAAGTGTTGGTATAAAGCTATTATGCTTTTCAAAACTCCAAACTATAATTCATGTATCGTGGTCGTTCTTTATCATATCACACAGGAGAGAGGTGGCAGAAACGCACTTTCAGGTTAATTTTTTTACAAGGAAGATTGACTTATAAACCTACTTTGTTATTCCCTTTCATTCAATTTCTCTGTACCTCCTTTTCTATTAATTGTAACGGTAACCCATCATTATTTTTATTGTTGGCACGTGCTTTGTGAACCATAAAGTTTACGCAATAAATGGGAGTGCTTTTCTTTTTTTGCAGTTTACGAAAAAATAATATTTTTTAATTTATTTTTTATTTATTTTCAGCATAACAGTATTCATTCTTTTTGCACCACACCCAGTGCTCCATGCAAGCAGTGCCCTCTCTAATACCCACCACCTGGTACCCCAACCTCCCAACTCCCCGCCCCTTCAAAACCCTCAGATTGTTTTTCAGAGTCCATAGTCTCTCATGGTTCAGCTCCCCTTCAAATTTCCCCCACTTCCCTTCTCGTCTCTAACTCCCCATGTCCATGAAAAACTAATTTAAAAACATTCATCCACCAGAGTACCCAAAGGGCTCACATATAAACTATCTGTCGTTACATTATGTCCCGATGTGGAGCTCGATCCCAGGATCCTGAGATCATGACCTGAACTGAAGGCAGAGGCTTTAACCCACTGAGCCACCAGCCCCAATGTATTCTGTTCAGTACCAGAATTTGTAACCAATTGACAGATGAAAAAGGAGGCAGTCAAGTGAAAAACAATAGGTCTTAGACCTGCAAGAAATTCGAATTAGATGAATTCAGCTACTCAGGCACTGTTTCACATTTTCAGATCTCTGCAGAAAAGGGGTTAACCTTTTTACAGCATGTAAAAGAGAAGCCTATAACACATAATATGTGTAAGCATGTAAATATCAAAATATATCCCATTAGTTGCTAAGACACACAGGGCCTATTTTTTCTCTCAAATTCATGAATATGTAGGAGCAATAAGTGAGAAGTGAATGTATACTCTTCACTTTGAAGTCTTTTAGAAATCTAAAATATGACTTTCTATGGTTTGTGTCTCCATATTCCTTTATTGCCAGTTTGAACAAATCCACATGCTTTGATTCAAAGGTAATAAATTCCTCTTATTTGGAAAAATGATGTTTAGTTTTGTTCTCTCACCCTTCGCAGGTGGTTTCATTTTAGCACACTTCAGAGTTATTATTTCATGCTTTTTAAAAACATTTATTATGATCTACATAGATGAATGAAACTTTTGTTTTATTTAATTATTTGCCAAAAAATCTGTTATTTTTAAAAATGTATTTCCTTTGAAGGGTTATTTTAGAGCGTTCAGAGAGGATCTAGGGGTGTGGTATTATGCAGTATTTAAGTAGGTATGAAATGGTTATTTATATGATTGTTTCTTTAAGGCTTATGTATATTGTCCATTATATGCTATAAAATATTTTGAAAGTAAATTTAAGGTATGTTTTACGTAGTTTATTTTTTGGAAAAAAATATTGAAATGACTTATGAAATTCAGTATACTCTCAACATTATTTTATTTTGAAATTTACCAATTGTCTATTGAACCCTTTATATGGCAGATATTACCTAAGACTACACTGGTAAATGAAATACTTGTCTTTGTAGAACTTTTATTTTCATGGGTAAGACAATTAAAAGCTATAAACCTTAATAAAAATTGCATAGTGCATTAAAAAATAATTAGTACAGTGGGGAAAAGAAAAATTCGATCAGGGTGAGAAAAATCAAGGTTGCTATGCAGGGGATGGGGAGTTAAAATTTTTAATAGGAAGATCAGGGTAGTTACAATGAAGCTGACAATTGAACAAAGGTATGGAAAGGTGATGAATTTGCCCAGAACTATCAGCAATAAGGTCATTCCAGACAAAGGAATTGGCTATCTTGAAGGCCATAAGGTTGGATCATGCCCGGCATATCTGAGGAATAGCAAGGAGGCCACTGTGAGTGACTGAAGAGTAGCAGGGAAAGAGGTCACAGAGGTTAAAAGAGTGGCTAGATCATGTAAAAGCTTAGAAGTCATTGTAAAACTCTGGCTTTTATATTTGGAAACTTACTGTGTGATAGAATTTCTGCTAATAACGGAGAGTTCAAATGTCCATAAAATTTCAAGGATTCTTATTCGAGTAAGACAGAATAAAGAAAAAGAGTTCATATTTTCACATGGTGTAACAAATGCTTGGAGATCCAAGTGTAGGAAGCTATGGGAGCACAGAAGAAGGCAATAAAATCACACCAATATATTTGATGACTGTGACTATATATCAATTTGTATTTTCCAGATTTTTTATAGTCATGGAATCACACAGTATATACTATTCATTGCCTGGCTTTTCTTTTCTCAGCATCATTACTTTGAGAATCTCCAATTGTAAATAGTTCATTTTGATGTTGAATAGTAATCTCTTGAATGAATAGATCATAATTTGTCTTTGCTCTATTGATGGACATTGCTGAACATTTCCACTGTTTTCAATTCTTAAAAATAAAGCTGCTATGAAATTCATATACAAGTCCTTCTATGAACATAGGGTTTGTTTCTCTTGGTTAAATGCCTAGAAGTAAAATGGCTATTTGTGAAACTGCAACATATTTTGCATTTAAAAAAATTTTTAAACTATTTTCCAACGTGGTTGTATCATGATATATGCCAACAACAATTTAGATTTTTTGTTGCTTTTCAATCTAGCTCAGACCAAGTACAATTAGCCTTTATAATTTTAGCCATTCTAATAGATATGTAAGCATGTCTCATTATGATTTTAATTTGTATTTCTTTAATGTCTAAATGTTGAGAAATTTGTCATGTGCTTATAAGCCATCCATATACTTTTGGTGACATGTCTCTTCCATTATTTCCTTCACATGAAAAATTGGATACTCTATTTGGTTATTAGTAAAGTTTTTTATTTTTATTCATTTTTTAATAATCTGAGTAGATGTCCATTATCAGATATATATTTTGCAAATCCCTTCTCCATCTTTACGGTTTCTCAATGGAGCTTTGATAGCTGTGTCTTTCAAGAAATATGCTACTTCTTTCCTGGTACACGGACGTATGACTAGAACATTATCAATGTTGACCTTTGCAAAGAAAATCATGGCTTAAGATATATGTAGTCTGCAGTTGTTGGGAGTGTTCACCATCCTTGCTTCTAGCTCATCTCTCACTGCCCACACATTCAGATATAGGGGAATATTGATTGACAAAATATTAATTGCCAAATAACACTAGTTGGAGAATAAGAACAATGCAGGCACCTGATTATATAATATTACTTAAATAAAATATGTTTTTATAAGTGCTATTGGAAGTAAATTCCTCAATACTTTAATCACACAGAATGATGGATTCCTAGATTTTTTTTCTTGTATTTACTAAGAAAATGATCATGCCTCAAGTATAGTAAAATGGAATAGGGAAAATTAAAAATTGTTTTAAGTTGATTTGCGTGTGTTGTGCGTATGTGTGAGAGAAAGTGAGAGAGAAAGAGAAAGAGAGAAAAAGAGAAAGGGAAAGACAGAGAGGTGGCTGCAGTGAATTGATGAGTTGCAGGATAGATTTTAAAGTTTTGTCTTTTGCTTTCTACATTTCCTTTTCCTTAGGTTCAAGAAAACAATCGTAATATCTCAGATGCCTGCTGGTAACATCAGCAGAAAGAGTTAGAGGTTCCCAGAAAATTAAAGATGAGATATAGTTTTCCTGACATAAGAAAAGTCATTTTTTGTCCCCAGCTATTTTCAATGATCTATACCCCACCTGTGTACTTTCCCAAGCACACTTCTTCCAAAACTCCCTGGGAGGTTCTTACAAAGAAATGCAAAAACCTCACTAGTTAAGGATTTTGAGGGAACAAGGCAATGGGAAAACTAACAGTCACCACCAGACCAGAAAATAGCCTAAGCAATTGAGACAATAAATCAGTGCTAAAACTCCTAGTGCTATTTCAAAAGTAATCAAGGCCTTGCATTCCTTGTCCCAGAAAATGAGCCCAAGACCCCATCTAGTTTATATCTGCTCTTGAAGCCTGCAGAGTCCCTTTCCCTTGTCCAACAGTTACCTCTGCTTTATTCTAACGTTGAAGTTTCTGCCCTCGGTGGAATACAAGCTTCATTCAGGTGAACATGCAATACATATTTCACAAATACGTATGTGGATGTGCATGCATCCACAACCTTATGACCAACCATACACGGGATAATAAAACTCTCCCTTCTGAGTATTCATCTTAAATACTAAATAAAAATCTCTCTCCTGTTCAAACAGTCAAAGCTTTGGAACTTATTCCCTGTGATCTCCTTGTATGTTGTAAACAAAGATTCCTTTGCTTGACAACTCCACCTGTTTCTGTGATTCACAAAAGACTGACCTCAGTCAGTTCCGTTACTGTAATGGCTTTCACTACTATGATTCTACCTCTGCAAGTCTCCAAATTTAACTATTTTTTTTCTCCCAACTCCGCATGTTCTTGGCTTTAAACTGCAACTCTGAAGAGATGCTTTGCTTGTTTAAAAAAAAAAAATCAAGAAAAGGGAGGAGTAGTCAACATTGTTACTTTGAACTTCCTGCCCTAAGGGGCTCTCCTGTTGTTTCTCTTTGACTTCCTGGACTGAAAGGACAGAAATTTGGCAATACATCACTCCCCAATCCAGATTACTGACAGAACAGTTTAGACTCCTAGAAAAATATTAGTTTAAAAGATCACATAATTAAATACTTAAGCATGTAGTGTAATATAGTGGTTTACAAGAAATATATTTTGGTCATCTGAATATTTGGTTTTCAACCATGGCTACTGATTCACAGCTCCTAAAACTCTTGGAATTTCCTGTGATAAGGGTGAGAGAGGTGTGTTTTGTTATGTTCATGAAGTGACCTTCAGACCTCACTCAAGGCAAGGGCTGTTTGCCTGAAGGACCAACCACTTGGTGAAAGCCTTCATAACTTTTTGCCCAACATGCCTCCCCTTCCTCCCAATTCAGGATTATCTGGGGAGGGAAGAGGAGCTGGAGATTAGATCAGCAAATGACAATGATTTAGTCAGTCATGACTATGTCATGAAGCCTCCACAGAAAACCTGAAAGGACTGGGTTCAGAAAGCTTTTAGTTTGTTAAATGTATGAAAAGGCAGGAAGAGTGGCAGTCTTACAGAAGGTAATAGAAGCTCTGTGCCCATTCTCCATACCTTGCCCTGTGCACTTCTTTATCTATCTATTGATTTAAATCTTCTATTATATCTTTTAATAAGCTGGCAAACATAAAGTAAGTATTTTTCTGAGTTTTGTGAGTCCCTGTAGCAAATTAAAAGAACGTAAGAAGTAGGCCACTGGGACGTCCAACCTGTAGTTGCTCAGTCACAAGCACAGGTAATAACCTGGGGCCTACAGTGAGACTGGCATCTGAGATGGGGTTGGAGATGGTCTTGGAGGACTGATCCCTTAACTGATGAAATCTTACGCTATGTTCAGGTAGATAGTGTCAGAATTTAGTTGAATTCTTGGAGATCCTGCTGTTGTCTGAAAATTATTTGGCATTGTTGGTATGATGTGTACTAAAACCCAAAAAGATATAGCTACCTCAAAATAAGAATAAGGTTGACAGCTTATGTATAATAAGTGAGTATATCAGGGATTTAAAATATACCCAATAAATAGTGTAAGGAAATAAGGAAAGATTTTGAAATAAAAACAAGACTAAGAACCTAGTGGTACTAATAGATTAAATATATGTAATCTAGTTGAATGAAGAATACAATGGATAGAATATGTAATGGATTCAATAGAAATAAGAAGTCACTTAAGGATATAGTCATCTGGATACCAGCAAAGCATTAAAATTATCAATATAAAAGAGGTGTAAGATGTAGGTGATGTGTGTGGAACAAAAGCTAGAGAAAAAATTAGATTTCCTTACTACTCATAGCCTGTTGACAAGTCCTTGAAGTTCCTCTGGGGACTCAGCTGCTTCCATGTGGACACATCCACTCAGGGAAAAAAGCATTCTTAGTCCACCCCCCCAGGATACTGAAAATCTACTTTCACATGTAAAAATTACTTTGGAAACTTCTTTATCTCTACTCCCCACCCCTGCCCTCAAGATATACATTGGCAATCATCTCCCAAGCATATACCCACTGATACACATCAGAAGAGTCTCTTCCCTGAGTTTTTACTAAATAGTAATAAATGACCTTTCCCTAACAATAGCTAGCCCCCTCAAGGTCCTGGAAACCTTGTTTATAAAATACCTTGGAGGCTAGTGCTATCCCTAACCTCCTCCCAAATTGAAAGTATATAATCAGCCACTCTTCGTGACCCTCTCTCTCTACTCCAAATAAATAAATAAATATTTTTAAAATAAAATAAAATAAATGACTTTTTTTAAATGAAAGAAGAAAAAGGAAAGAAATATTTGAATATTAATGTACATCTATTTCTCAAGCATAAAATAGTCAAGACACTGAATTAAAAGTTACATACAAGAAAATAAAGAAAATATTCATAACTATAGTTGACTCTATGAATCCCAAACTAGGGCATACATACCAAAGACAAAAAAAAAATCATAAGGGTTAGAGAGAAAAAAAATAATTCATTAATAAAGAAACAAGAATCAGACTGACAGAAATTTTTTAAATAACATCAGATATAAAAAAGAATGAAGTAATAGCTCTATTATTTTGAAAACAAAATCACAAATGTAAACATTTAGATCCTTATAAAATGTCATTGGAATAGGAAGGCATAATTAAAAAAAATATTTTCAGGAATACAGACCACAGATAATTTGCCTTAATTTGTGTAGGCAGCACTTAACTACTAATATTATTTTAACAGTTAAAATGTACTCTATGACCTATGGGGTGGGGGAAAAGAGGATGACCAAGCGATCTTGAAATAATTCAGTTTTATGATAAAAGTAAAAAGATCGAAAAAAAGACTTGAAGCAAAGAGAGATAAAACATATGCATAATAAAAATAAATAAATAAATAAACAACTGGAGTGCCTGGGTGACTTAGTTGGTTCAAGTGTCTGCCTTCAGCTCAGGTGATGATCCCAGGGTCCTGGTATTGAGCCCTGCATCAGGCTCCCTGCTCAGTGGAGAGTCTGCTTCTCCCTCCCATTGAGAAAAAAAAATTTGACTTATTTATTTGAGAGAGATAATCTTTTAATTTTACTTATTTATTTGAGAGAGAGTGAGAAAAGAAAAACATGCAAACAGCAGGGGGAATAACAGAGGGAGAGGGAGATGCACCCCACTGAGCAGGGAACCCCCTGTGGGGATCTATCCCAAGACCCGGGTATTATGACCTGAGCTATAGGTAGACACTTAACTGACTGAGCCACTCAGGTACCCCAATGAATACAATCTTTAAAAATAATAATGATAATAATAATAATAATAATAAATAATATTTCAGATAGTATTTTTTTTTTAATGTAAGACTTGGTATAAAAACAGGATGACATACTTGTCTAATTATAGCAAAACACTTTGATAAGTTTAGATGCAGTAGTACATAAAAAATTTAACTTCTTTCATTAATTGATAATTTAATTAGATTAAATTAAGAGGCATCAAAATTTAGAGAATCTAATAGTCCTGATCTATTAATAAATGTAGCCATCCTGACCCCAAAACAATAGTCTTCAGTAAGTATATAAGCATAAGTTGAACATTTACACAAACAGGCCATTATTTAGGCCACAAGTATATGCCAATAAATTCCTAGAGTTAAATATCAGGCTATATTTTCCAAGAATAAGGCAATAAAATTAGAAAACAATGACCAAAATATTAAATTCATATAATTGGAAGTTAACTTCATACCTAAAAAGAAATAATACAGCTAATTCAGAAATTTTTAGAATTACAGTACTTTGGTAATATCAACTCTCAAAATGAGTAACGGACAGGTGGGGCTAGGGAGGAAGAGATCCATAGGGAACTTTGTGAACAGGCTCTCAGAAATCCCCAAAATGTGGTGTGGGAAAACCAGAGTAAAGAGATAAATTGGACCACCCTACCCCAGGGAAGAGCACCCATCTAGGCATGTGGGATGGAGGACCACCCTGCCCTAGGTGTATGGAGTGGGCCATGTGGGGTGGGTGTCTCTATGATAAACACATGTAACCAAGAAAGAATAATCAGACCCTAAAAAGGAGGTAAGCCATTGCAGCAGTTATTGATAGAGATGTTGAAAGGATTAAAGTTGCCTGGTTACCTTTTATAAAAAATAAACCCTGAAGGCACTCATTGTTAACTGTGTGGGGAGCCCTCTTAGTTGTGAGAGCTTTTTCTATATATTCACTTGATAAACTTCTGTCACTTACTCACTCTCCATTACCCACGAGATTCCTTCTTTGACTCCAAGAGACAAGAACCTAGCTGTCCCACATCATTCCCTAGAGTTAAGTATCATGCTATATTTCCAATGATAAGGCAATAAAACTAAAATAGAATGAACAAAATATTAAGTCCATGTAACTGGAAGTTAACTTTATACCTAAAAAGAAATAATACAGCTAATTCAGAAATATTTAGAATTACTGTACTATGGTAATATCATTTGTGAAAATAAGTGACAATATTTAAAGGTATGAAGGAAATCTAAAGGTTTAATTGTATTAATTCAAAAGAAAAACAAAACAATACAACAAAAACAACAAAGCATAAAACAAAAAACAAAACAAAAAGAATATAAAGGCAAAACCTAAGAACGACAGCAGTAATAACAAAATCTTATAGACACAAACAAATTTTTGCAATAGATTAATAAGAAAGATTTGACCAATGAGTACTGGTCAGGAATACTCAGAGATGATGAAGATAAAATAAAATACTAAACGAAATGTATAAAAACTAAATTATAGACCTAAGAGACTGATTAAAAGTGCTTCCAGATAAAGAGTCTAATTTGAAGACAATAAAATTAATAGCACCATAGAGAAAACTGTATTTGTGACATAGGGGATCAATTAGAGATGATAAAGTACTTCCTTAAATATCAAAGATAACAACTAGACTCAGTGGCTCAGTCAGCTAAGCCTCTGCCTTCACCTCAGATCATGATCCCAAGGCCCTGAGACTGAGCTTGACTCCCTGCTTGGTGGGGAACCTGCTTCTTCTTTTCCCTCTCCCTCTGCAGCTTCCCCTGCTTGCGCTTGGTCTCTCTCTCTCTCTCAATAAATAAAATTTTAAAAGTTAAAAAACATTAAGAAATAAGCATCAAAGATTAATCCATAAGGTAAAAATATTTATTAAAGTGATTAATTAATTTATATTAAAATTAAATATTTCCTTGCAATTAAGTGCAGTGTGGAGAAAAAGTTAATAGACAACTGACATAGGAATGAACAATACTTAAAATATTTAAAACTGACAAGGAATTATTAGATTTAGACTCCATGATGATCTCTATGTATGTGCATATAAAACACCTTAAAATACTTTGTAGGAATGTGCTACAGGAAATTAAAGAGACAGGGAGATAAAGGGGGAAAAAAATAGCTCAACTTGAAATGACTAGTTGGTTGCCGCTCTGTTTTAGTTACATTTTCCACCACTTTTTTGGTCAATGAAATTATTTTACATGTATCTATTATTATCTTGTAGGACATGTTACACTAATATCATTATTAATGAAGTTGAGAATAAGAATATGATGCCTCATTTCATCATAATTGTTAAAAATGATCCCTAAGCTGGTAAATGCAGGAAGCCAGAAACAGAAATAATAATTAGAGCCAGTTCAAAAGCTTGTCCACCTGGAACCTGTAAGAAAATCCACCTAGATCCTGAAAATAATGAGTGATTTGAGGAAACTGGACAGGGATATAGATTTCCAGATGCTTTTTACTTATAATGGCAATACCAACTTAGACAAGATAATGGAAAAAAATCTATTAATTGGCAGTAGAAAATTATTAAAAAAATATATAAACCATGAGCCAATGAACTTGGGAAAATTATGAAGAATCTACATAAACATAAAAAGAAACAATATATATTTGCCAAGGCACATTCACATTTTAAAAAATAAGTTGTAAGGGGAACAATATGCCATAATACATATATCAATGTTTTTCATAGAAGTTTAGTATAAAAAATAAACATTTTAAATAATTTATTTGGAAATTGATATCACATATCTGAAAAACTTGAAAGAAGAAATGGATAACCATGACTAAAGAAATGTAGCAGAAAAATGATTTACAATAATAGATAAAAGCTATTCAAAAATGCAGTCAATATTGGCCAAAGCTTAGAAAAATCAATAAAATATAAAATGTAAAATGAATTCATAAATGAAAAATAGAATCCCATTAAATCTAATTTGCAAAGAACTAATAATTTTTTTTTTTTGCCTGAATCTGCTCTGCCTTTCATTAGGTGGGACACTGACCAAGCCCACTCAGCTCCTCTCTCATGCCCAGTAATAGAAAAGTCAGGGACATTAATTACTTCTGGGATGAATTTTAACCACTGTGGATAGGATTCAGAAGCCAGTGGTAAAAACAGATTCTTTCTTGTTTCAGGAAAATAATTCTGAGATGTATTCTGTGCATTAGGATTGATGCTCAGTTGTCCACAATCATAATCCACTCAGTCTGAACTCATATATGTTTCTCCTGGACCACTTAGCTCTTCTCATTCTCTCCTCTTCCACGTGATCAAATCCCAAAATAATTATTTAGGTTGTGTATGCAAGTCCTGATTTTGAAGGGAAACTCAGTTACAGAAAGAGATGAAAATAAAGATACAGGAAAAAAAAAAATGGTGCACTTGGGTGACTCAATTAGATAAGCATCTGACTCTTGATTTCAGCTCAGGTTGTTATCTCAGGGCGATGAGATGAAGCCCCTATAGGCTCTGTGCTGGGCAAGGAGGTTGCTTAAGATTCTCTCTTCTTATCCCTTTCCTTCCACCCCTCACCTGCCATGCTGTCTTTCTCTTAAATAATAAGCACTGCTGAACTATCTTAGATTCTGTACCTTCTCTCCAGCCATGAACCTATCACTGTCTTTAACTCTTGAAAACTTCATTAGACAAATTAATGTGGTGAAGGAAGCAATATGAGAAAGCCTATTAATCTGATGAGCATGGAACTGAACAAACCCTATAGATACTTTCCCTTTGATTTCTAGCCTATCAATACCTACAGTGAGTCACATACACTCAAGATTATTGTTTTTATTGTATACTTCATATATTCATTAATTTTTGACTCGTTATCATTTTTGTTGAAGTGTTAAACTATGGTAATAAACAAACTTTTAATTAACTTTTCCTCCTATGATACAAATATAACTTGCACTTGAGCTTTAGCTAATTTTATGTTCTAAAATTGCCAAAACAAAATGATCAAGGTTTCTAGATTATTTACTGTATTTTCTACTATATAATATTGTTCTATCTCTTCTGTATAAAGAAAATGAATGCTTGGGGCTCTTGGGTGGCTCAGTGCGTTAAAGCCTCTGCCTTCTGCTCAGGTCATGATCCCAGAGTCCTGGGATAGAGCCCCACATCAGGCTCTCTGCTCAGCAGGGACCCTGCTTCCCTTCCTTTTCTCTCTGCCTGCCTCTCTGTCTACTTGTGCTCTCTGTCTGTCAAATAAATAAATAAAATCTTTAAAAAAAAAGCAAATGAATGCTTGATAACTAAATGAATGCTTTACTGAACAAATTAAATATGGCAATAGCATTTTATTTTATCATGCTTTACATATTAAACTATAATATTATATCACTAGTCTACAAATAATCTACTCACATAGTGATTTGGAAGCTTTTAGCAAAAGAATTCTTCCTCCTGATTGTAGTATAAAAGCCACAGAAATATACAGAAGACTCCTAGGATAGAAAGTTAAATCCAGTTATCCGTGATGCCTTGAGTAGGACCTGACCTATGTATGTCCTGGGATGCACTAGTAACTGTTACATGTGATAGGATTATATTTAATATATACAGTTTCATTTACTTCACAAAGGAGACATAAATTTGAGAATAAAATATTTGATGAATCTATAAAGTCTATATCTATTTGTAACCAATGTGGTAGAATTAAGATGTTAATTTGAAAAAAAAAATTTCATTGAACACATACACAGATTCAATTGTTTTTTATATATATAAACAGCATTATTTATTTATGTAAATAAATGCATTGTCAGTAAAATCCATTTACTGATCAATCATAAGGGTAATTTTAAGTACTAAGAATAAGAAATATGTGAAAAGATAAGTGTTCAAGAGTGCAGTTTGTGGTAATTAATACAATATGATAGGCTCATAAAAAAGATATATTACTTGAACTTAAAAGCTTCTATAATTAAGCGATGACCACTTGAAAATTTGTAATTAGTCTTGCTGCAGTTTTTCCTTGCACTTATTGCCCTTCCCCAGAAGTTCATTAAGAATTTCTGTGAATGTCCTTATGTTTAATCTCATTCATAGATTCCACTGCTGCTCACAAAACAAAGCCAAAAAGAGAGGTAACTCTATGTGGCACTCCATCCACAAGCAATACATTCATAAATAATTAAAAAGCTCTCTACTTCATTTGTTACCCATTCAGCTGATAATTTAAATGAGTAACTGAGGCCATTTTATCAGCACTTTTAATAGAATGCGACTCAGAAACTTCACAGTGTTATTTAAGAAGAAATGCTCATGTGTTAAGGTTTTTATTTTTTTTAAATCAACAAAATAATTTTCAAATATTAAAAGCAAATGTCTCCTTTTCCTCCAAGTTTCCTTGCTATGTCAAAGTTATAAATAAATACATTACAATCGTATTTTGAGTAGTAGATAAAAACAAATGTTTTGAAACTGTCTGTGGGTTGAGTGTCTGGGTTAACTTGTATAAATATCTGAACTCAATGTATTTAGACTGTATTAGATGGTTTTTTTAGACTATTTAAAAATACATGCTCAGATAATGACAACATTATTTTATTCATTTTTAATAAATAAATTATTTTATTTAATTATGTTTAGATATTTATTTTATTAAATTAATGATTTAATATTTAACAATCTAAATTTGAAATATTTTAAATTCTAAAAAAATATTTATTTAATTAAATCGATATATTTAATATAAATATTTAATAAATTATTTAATCATTATTATAATTATGCAATACATTATGTATTGTGTAATAATTGCATTTTAATAAATAAATAAATGTATTATTTACATTATTTTATTTTATTTTATTTTATTTTATTTAGTTGACAAAGAGAGGGAGAGGGAGAACGCAAGCAAAGGGAGCTGCAGGCAGAGGGAGAGGGAGAAGTAGGCTCCCAGCTGAGCAGAAAGTTCAACCTGGGGTTCCATCCCACGACCCTGGGATCACCACCTGAGTCGAAGGCAGATGCTTAACTGACTGAGCCATCCAGATGCCCAAGGCTTTGTATTCTTCGCTTCTAAATATTGATGCTGCTTCATCTCTGGAGTTAGTAAATTGATGCTGAGAATTCATATCAAAGAATTGATAGTAGCTGTTAAACAGAAACATGTAATTTAGGGGAAAAAAAAGAACAGAAGGAAGAGAAAGGCCAAAAGTCAAAAGCACATTAATATAAAATTTAATTAGATAAATAAAGCTGATATTCCTGAAGGGGGCTAATAAAAGAGCTGCAAAGAGCTGATAGGATTAGGAAAATTGTCCACTCCTGGTCATTTCATAATTTTAAACTATTCCTTATTAATAAATATACTTAGTTCCAGAAACACAACCACATAAGGACATTTCCACCAAGTTTCCTCTAACAGCATTTACAAATTAGAGGTTCAAACAATGTAGTTCGTTACATGTTGCATCTGTATCTTAAAGTTTAAACACTTTCTGTGACACATTTTCTAACAATTAAATTAAAAATATATATATATATATATATTTTATATATATATCATATCCCTAAATGGAAAAAAAACATATATATATAGAAACCTTATCCCTAAATGAAACCTTTCTTTGTTTATTAGCTTAAATAGGTAAATTAGCAACAACAACAACAACAAACAGCTAATATTATAGAGGTAGGAACAATTTACCTTTTCATTCATTGCTTTTTTCTAAAAATTCCTATTTTATTTTTTTCTCAAGTCTGTCATAATAATTTTCTAAATCTCCTGCCTTATTCAATTTTTTTCTTTTAGTGGAAATCTCTATTTCATATTTATTTTCTCTTCCTCCACTCTTTGCTCTAATAATTCAATGTATTATTAGATTTTCTGTTTTTCTCTTTATCCAGATATATCTTTTCTTTCTTTCTTTCTTTTTTAAATAATTTGATTTGCTGGCATTTTACATCAGTACATGCTTTCTTATGGATGTTAGAAATGTCTGTGGAACTACTAGAAGAATAAACGTTTTTACCTTTAAGAAGTTTACAGTCTAGAGTGCCTGGGTGGCTCAGTTGGTTAAGTGTCTTCCTTCAGCTTAGGCCATGATGCCAGGGTACTAGGATCCAGTCCTGCATCAGCTGCCTGCTCAGCAAGGAGTCTCTGCCCTCTGCCCCTCCCTCTCTCTCTCTAATAAATAAATAAAATCATTAAAAAAAAGACTTACTGAAATCTGAGACTGAATGACTAAATTCAGTCTTAATATAAGACAGCTAAACAAAGCAATGATCACAACTGGAAAATTTATTGAGATCATGGTTTAACATTTTTGGTTGACACAGGACCTCTTTCAGTAACAACTTTCCCTAAATATCAATTTCTTTTTAAGGCAAAAAATTTTGACAAGAAATCCAGATCCTTCTCATCATTTTCATATCAATTTAATGTGACATCCTTGGAGTATATAATCAAATATGTAATTATTCTATCTGTTGCCTTGTATATTGCCTGTATCTTTTTCAGACTCAAAGTTCCATTGAGGTAGAGTTTTTTTTGTTTTGTTTTTAAAGCAGAGATTTTCAAAGTCTTTGATATATACAAGATGCTTAATAAGTGTTTACAAAACCTATGTATTTCAGAAGCCTTAAACAGGCTTTCAAATAATGTAGGTGATATTAGTAGTCATATCAAACAATTTGTAGGTTTCAGTCATGTAAATAGCTACATTTCTCAGAGACAGAGAAACATACAAATGATCTGGGTCCAGTAGGATAATGCTAGCATGTGTTGTAAATTCTCTTATATGACCTTATTCTTGCAAGAATTGGTTATGTGGCAGAAAAAAAGGTATCACTATCTTATACTTTATTATTTAAAGAGATTTATGGAAGTTGTTAATTTCTTACACTACCCCTTTGTTTCAGTGGACCCAATTTCCGTGGTAATGGTGAGAGGAAAGTAGGCAATTTAGGCAGCAGCAAAAATCTCCTACAAGGCACTATAAAATAAGGCTTGTTCTAGATCATGGGTCTGTCCAAAGGGGAATGTTAAGGGGTAGAATGGATGATGGATGCATTGTGGACTTATAACTATAAGATTAATACTGTTATGCCCCAATAATGGGTCTATGATTAAAGGAGCGAGACTGATGTAAAGCGAAGGTCAAGCAAAGCTTTATTTCATGCCAAGCATCAAGAATCTAACCGAACGTTCGGGGCCACACCTCTTATGAGAGAAGGCAACCCTTCGCTGTTTCACAGTCTAGCTTTTAAGGGCAAAGGCCATGCAGTCAGGCCTGGCCACGCACAGGTGACCAATGAGATTTTAACACACACAGGAAACTCCACAGTGAGGCTAGGTGACCAATTGAGGTTCAATTTACCCTAGTATAGACATTTGACCCAGCCTATTACACCTTGATTAGGATTGGTGCCAAAACGGTTCCCAAAGGGTGGAGGAGTGGGGCATACTCCTTAGTATCTAGGGAGACAATATGCAAACACCGCCCCCCCTCCCGCTGATTGATGTCTCCACCTGGCCTGACCCACCCTTGTATATGGGCTTTGTTACCTGGAGCTGATTTCCAGGACTTGTTTTTAAGTGAATCCCCTGGGGGAAGGGGAGAGCAAGCAAGGACAGTTTAAGGGTTAACCTCAATGAAAGCCTCTTGCTAAAATATAAAAATATAAAATAGGTCCTTACATTACAACAACTCAGTAGGGAAAGTCCCAGTGTGGTGATAAAAGAAGTGATGTAACTTGCATTGCGCATTTTATTTTTAAAACGTGTAAGTTGTATTTTTCCCTGCCATGACATCATACTTTATCTTCATCTCTGTCTACTAGTTTAAAACTAGTTAAACAAACTCAACAATTTTAAAAAAAAAATATTTTATTTATTTATTTAAGAGCAAAAGCCAGAGAGAGAGAGAGAGAGAGAGAGAGCATGAGCAATATGGGGCTCGATCCCAGGACTCTTGAGATCATGATCTGAGCCAAAGGCAGACACTTAACTGACTGAGCAAATGAGACTCCCCCACAAACTCAACAATTTTTTTTTTAAAGATTTAATTTATTTATTTGACAGAGAGAAATCACAAGTAGATGGAGAGGCAGGCAGAGAGAGAGAGAGGAGGAAGCAGGCTCCCTGCCAAGCAGAGAGCCCAATGCGGGACTCGATCCCAGGACCCTGAGATCATGACCTGAGCTGAAGGCAGCGGCTTAACCCACTGAGCCACCCAAGTGCCACAAACTCAACAATTTTATAAAATTTTTATTTGTTGGGGTGCCTGGCTGGATCAGTCAGTAAAATATGTAACTCTTGATCTTGGGGTTGTACGTTTGAAATCCACCTTGGGTGTAGAGGTTTTTAAAAATAAAATCTTTAAAAAATTTTTTATTTTTATTTTTTTATTTAAGCCATTGTATGGCAATGTTGATCACTATATTGTACACCTGAAACTAATATTCACCTTATTTTAACTGGAATTTAAATAAAAACTTTAAAAATAAAATAAAAATAATAATCATAAAAATAAAAAAGAGGAAAAATTATTTGGCAGGTAATTTTCTTAATTGCATTATTATTTATTATTATCATAGTCTGTGTGTCGGTGGGAAGTGGCTGGTATTCCAGTGAGTTCCATATCTGTGTTACACTGAGGTCCATGTCTGTACTCAGTCTTTTTTTTCTTTTAATTTATTTTCAGTGATCCAAAATTCATTGTTTATGCACCACACCCAGTGCTTCAGGTAATAAATTCCCTCCTTAATACCCACCACTGGGCTCACCCAACCACCTGCCACCCTCCTCTTCAAAACCCTCAGTTTGTTTCTCAGAGTCCACAGTCTCTCATGGTTTGTCTCTCCCTCCAATTTCCCCCAGCACACTTCTCTCCATCTCCCAGTGTCCTCCACGTTATTCCTTATGTATTGAGTCTTATAAAAACTTTTATTTCTTTCCCTATTCTGCTTTGCATATGCTTACCTTAGATGTTAAAATGTTATAAACCTCTCCTGCCTGGTCCATTTTTTCTCTCTCTTCTCTCATGATTTCTCAGGCTCTCCCTGCCAACCCCACATGCCTTACAATATCTGGATATGACTAATTTCTTCCTGAGCTACTTTATTCTACTCTGCCATATGGTTGCCCTTCCCTCTTCTGTACCATAACTTCTATCCCCTGCATTTGTGCTTTAACAATACCTAATTCTTTTCACTACATCTGTATCTTTGAGGTCAATACTCAGTAGTGCAATCGCTGGGTCATAGGCTAGCTCTATTTTACTGGAAAGAAGGGCCATATGCACCCCAGTGTTCATAGCAGCAATGTCCACAATAGCCATTCTGTTGAAGGAGCCAAGATCCCCTTCAACAGACAAATGGATAAAGAAGATGTGATCTATGGATACAATGGAATATCACTCAGCCATCAGAAAGGATGAATACCCAACTTTTGCATCAACATGGATGGGACTGGAGGAGATGTTACGTTAAGTGAAATAAGTCAAGCAGAGAAAGTCAATCATCATATGGTTTCACTTATTTGTGGACCCTAAGTAATAGCATGGAGGACATTAGGAGAAGGAAAGGAAAAATGAAGCGGGGGGATTGGAGGGGGAAATGAAACATGAAAAACTATGGACTCCAAGAAACAAACTGAGGGTTGTAAAGATGAGAAGGATGTGGGGATGGGTGAGCCTGGTGATGGGTATTAAGGAGGGCACATATTGCATGGGGCACTGGGTCTTTTACACAAACAATGAATCATGGAACACTACTTCAAAAACTAATGATGTATTGTATGGTAACTAACATAACATAATTTAAAAAAAAAGGAGGGGGACAATACCTAACACTCAATCTTTGCTAGTTTCTTGTTTACCTTCTTTTAAGAGTAAGCTCATTAGTGGATTTTTGTTTGTTTGTTTGTCTCAACTAAAAGAAGAAAAATGATACACATTATTTTAAAAACTTTTTAAACAGTGTGCAAACGTTAGTGAAGTCCACAATGTCTCATCTCTTCTTCCACCTAACATGGCTAAGTTGAAAAACACTTTATCTGGGAAAAGATCATTCTCCTGCCACCTTGTGTAAGATTTTGGCTTTAGCTTAGATTATCCTTTCTTTCCTTTTCTGAAAATAAGTTGAAAATATTAATATCCTCAGTTTCTTCTTCCAAAATATGACTGCTTCTTTACCAAGTGCAAAAGCAACCCATTTTTACCATAGTAAACAGCCTGGACCTAATTTTTTTCGCTCACTCTTTTAGTGAGACAAGTGGAGTGAAGATGATACACCATTTCGAAATGTATTAATAATTGGTAGACCATACTTCTAAATTGAAATTTTGTTGCCATTAAACTATGACCAGACTCGCTATAATAACAGAGGTAAATTCTTTATATTTACTATATTTGAAATTACCATATAATACCAAAATAAAATTATGATTATGTGAAGAGTCTGTAATATTAAGAAGATGACTTTGAAATTATTGCTTATCTAAAGGAAATTTGCCATTTTATAATCTTGTATAAGATTCCGTTGTCATTTCCTATTTAAAATCTATTAGAAGGCACTCTTATTTTCCCTTAAGTGGGAAGTCAAATGTGGAACAAATTCATCTCAAAGGAACTGATTCTATATTGCACTGAAGACCACGTGGCTTCCATGTAGCAATTTGTCTCTTGCATATTGTTCATCTCCTACAACAAATGGGGGTATGCTATTTAGTAAACTAATTCAACTCAATTAGAGGCATTGTCTTCAAGGGATAACATCATAGAGACTAGAATCAGAATCATACTTTTGGGAAAATTGGGCCCAGGTTTTTTGTTTTGTTTTGTTTTGTTTTAAGATTTTATTTATTTATTTGACAGACAGAGACCACAAGTAGGCAGAGAGGCAGAGAGAGGCGGGGGGGAAGCAGGCTCCCTGCTGAACAGAGAGCCTGATGCAGAACTCGATCCCAGGACCCTGAGATCATGGCCTGAGCCGAAGGCAGAGGCTTAACTCACTGAGCTACCCAGGCGCCCCTGGGCCCAGGTTTTGATGGCTTCTTTCCTCAATCTTATAAAACCTATTTGAACTCTACTGGATGCCAGAACTGCTTAAAAATATTTGGTCCCTTGTAATTTTAACCTTCCAGTATTCAATGCACCTGATCCATGTAATATCCTATAGTATTTTTGTCAAATGAAGACTCTCAAAGTGTGTTTCTTGGGAGACACTTTTCAATTGGTTGCTTACATTTCTGCATTTATTATTTGTTCTAGACCATCCTTTGAAGATGGTTGTATTGAATAGACTTGGAAGACAGAAATAGTATCTTTTTTTTTTTTTAACTTAACCTGTTGTGTTTGCAAATATTATCTGCCTCTGTTTTGATTCTTCTTGTGGGAACTGAGGCTCAGAACTGATATATAACTCTCCACCCCTACACACACACACACACACACACACACACAACACACACACACACACAAATACTGTTAATATTCTGGCTACCTCTATTGCTGTGAATAATAAACTATATTATTTCTGAACCATGAGTCTGCGTCTTCTATCAACACCCAAGAAACCACGGGCAGACTCATACACCAGCTTTCAAATAAGGGAAAATAATCTCAGATGCTTTATATTTTTTGATAGTGTTACCTACTTCTGAACATATGACTGAACACATATAAAGCTGGAGCCATGACCATTTAGAGCTTCTTCTGTGGAAGAACTATGCATTCACTAGTAAACAAAAGTAGTTTCATCTTTTTTTTTTTTTTCCTCCTGGACACCATTTCCTCTCTCACACTGTTGCTCAAATTGGATGGAGTCTAAGGTCCTTTGAGGAAATTTTTGTTTAATGACTCAAAATAAAATAGGAAGAGTCTAAAGTGCTAAAAATAATTCTAGATAAAAGGTATAAGATCATGCCAGAAAGGATAGTAATTTTATCTAACAACTGCCTGTTCACCCCTTATTTGTTCATTAACTAATCTCCAAATTCCTGACTAAATCCCTTTTGTAAGCCAGAATGTGAGCTAAAAACTGGGATTTTAAAAAAGTTTTCATTTGAAATCCAGTAGTTAACATATATGGTTGTATTAGTTTCATGTGTACAATATAACATATAGCACTCAGTGCTCATCATGACAAGTGCTCTAATTAACCCCCATCACTTATTTAATCCATCACTCCTTTCAGATCCCCTCAAGTAACCATCAGTTTGCTCTCCGTAATGAAATGTCTGTTTCTTGCTTTGTTTCTCTTTCTATGTCTTATTATTTTCCCCCTTTGCTTGTTTGTTTTGTTTCTTTTATTCCATATATGAGTAAAGGTATTTGTCTTTCTCTGACTGACTTATTTCACTTTTAGCATTATACTGTCTAGTTCCATCCATGTTATTGCAAATGGCAAGATTTCAGTCTTTTTTATGGCAGAATAATATTCCATTGTATATACATACCACTTATTCTTTATTTATTCATCAATTGATGGATACTTGGGCTCTTTCCATATCTTAGCTTTACAAATAATGCTGCTATAAACATAGGGGTGCTAGCATCCCTTTGAATAAGTTTTCTTATATTCATTGGGTAAATACACACCAACAGGATTGTTGGATCACAAAGGACTTCTATTTTTAAATTTTATGGAAATTCCATACTGTTTTCAAATATGGCTGTATCAGTTTGCATCACCACCAACAGTTCACAATTGTTACTTTTTCTTTTTTTTTTAAGATTTTATTCATTTGACAGAGAGAGATCACAAGTAGAGAGAGAGAGGAGGGAGCAGGCTCCATGCCTGGCAGAGAGCCCGATGTGGGACTTGATCCCAGGACCCTGAGATCATGACCTGAGCTGAAGGCAGAGGCTTAACCCACTGAGCCACCCAGGCAGCCCCCACAAGTGTTACTTTTTCACATCGTCTCCAACAACTTTTGTTTCTTGTAGTGTTGATTTTACCCATTCTGACAGGTGTGAGGTGGTATGTCTTTCTAGTATTGCTTTGCAATTTCCTGATGATACATGATGATGGACATCTTTTCATGTATCTACTGAACATTTGAATGTGTTCTTTGGGGAAACACTTGTTCATGTCTTCTATCCATGTTTTTATTGGATTATTTGTTTTGGATGTTGACTAAAAACTGGATATTAAGTAAGTAACACACAAGACAGGTTTCCTTGAGCTTCAATTTTATTTGCATGAGTATCATTAACAGGAAAAAATATGCATATGTGTATGTACAAGTGTGTTTACGTATACATCTATCTATCTATCCTCTATCCCCTGTCTTCTAATTGTGGTAAATCCTGTAAGGTGGGGAATGGGATAGTCTGAAGAAATATGCTGCTGGATATGTTGGGTAAGCAAATTTAATTGCACTCAGATGCATTGGATATAAGTGAATCACTCAAATGAGTTATTTAATATTATATAGAAACAAATTAAAATTTTATGTAGTTGAAAATAATAGGTAGTTAAAATAATTTTTGTTTGTTTGTTTGTTTTTGTGTCTTTTTTTGTTTATATATACTATGGTGTGAATGTTTATGTCTCCCAAAATCATATTATGAAATCTAACTCTGGAAAGTGATAGTATTAAAACATAGGGGCCTTTGGGAGGTGATTAGGTCATAAGTGGGATTACAGTCCTTTTAAAGGAGACCCCAGAGAGAGTTCTCTTGATTCATTCATCATGTACGTTTACAGTGAGAAGATAGCCATCTATGAGGAAGTGGGCTCTCCCTGGATCTGCCCATTCCTTAATCTTGAACTTCTCAGTTCTAGAACTGTGAGAAATAAATTCCTGTTCTTTATAAGCTATTCAGTCTATATCATGTCCGTTATAGCAGCCTGCATGCAGAAGGACACTATGACCTAAAACGAGAGCTTTATGAACTCCTGAACCATTTGTTTATGCAGTGATACTGTTCTGCAATAACACTGAAATTGTGGTACTATTATTTTTGAATAAATCCACCAGTCTAGTTTATTAATAACTTAATGAAAAAAAAGTTCTCTATTTTTGTTTAAATTCTGCTTCTTATGTTATGGCGCATGACATTTTCATTAAAATAAAGTAAAAATAGAAGTATAATAAATGAAAATAAAAAATAATAAATACAGATAAAAAGCAAACAATTCTTAAATTTTAACTTTTTCTTATTTATTTTGTTGTGGGCGGTTGCCTCTACCATGCTGGCAAAGCTGTATTTTACAGATAGATACAATTTTCTAAGTTGCTTAAGGGTATGTTCCTTTTTGCTAAAATTTTGCAAAATAAAAAAGTTAATAGTCATGGATTCTTTATTAAACTCCTTATCTACCAATATAACAATAAAACAATGATTGGACCTGGGTATTTCCTAAAATTGCGTCATGCTGCCTGTCCTGTTATCCAGATTATGTTTTGAAACATGGGGTAATTTTATAGACTCTGCATATATTACAACACCCATGCCCCCTTCTACAGCATCAATCTGGTATGGTACATTACAGAGCAATATGAATTTCTGACTCATTGCTAGGATTTTTTTTTTTTTTGTGGTGAGAGAATTGTCTGAATATTCCTATATTTAAGCAGTAACGTAAACGTACTTTGCCCTCCTTGTTTATTTGCTTGTTCCTGATCAGTTGTCGGAAGATGGTAACTATTGCATCAGGTATGATTAGCCACCTTGCTAAGCAAACTAAACAGACACAGTCACAACCCTGCAGC